>NC_040229.1:5096037-5248537 GCF_001444195.1 Xiphophorus couchianus
AGTCACCACCTTGTAAACAGGCTCACGTTGCGTTTTTGATTAAAGGATATCTTTGTTTAGCTCCACCAGGGAAGAAATGGCTCCCTCTCCCTCTTTGTTGTTGGCTTTATCAGCTCTCACCTCCTGTGTGTCCTTGGAATACTGATTCATCCACGGATGAGGAGTCAGCGCTGTGCCTGGCACACCTAAACAAATATGCCTCTGCCCACTCACCCGGGGAACTTGTGTTTGAGTGTGGCGCTGCTAGGATACTTGTTATATAAAACACTGCTGCTGCTTGTTGTGAGGAGCTGAATGAAAACGGCGCCTCATTCCTCCGCGCCCGCACGTTTTCCTTCAAGATCTGTACGAGCTTTTAAAGACGCCGACCCAAATGAGACGAGCCGGCCGGGATGGGATGAAAGATGAAGTCAGATGATGGAGTTAGGGGAACATGGCTGACGGAGAGTCTCTTCCAGTTTATCTAGAAAAGGGGAAATAGAAATGAGCCAGAGGTGTTACTGATGATGATGTGTTTCTGTTTGGCTACAGAGATTTTAAAAAGTTCCATACACAGATTTACTCTTTCTATCCAAATGTCTGAATGTATCCAGAAGGAAAATCACTATTTGTGCTTTGTATGCTCTATACTTAGCATGCTAATTAGCAAAATATCAGAGTTTGTATGTGTGGAATTTGCATCAACAGGCATTAATGGAAAACATCAACACCTTTTTTGCTGAGAAGCGTTTTAATTTCTATCTTCATGTTTCTGTGCAAATGTTGATATTTTGCATGTCAGTGCTGCCCTCTTCAGGTCACACGGTGCCTAAGCAGGGAATATTCCTATTGGTTGCCGCGGTACAGCTGTCACTGCGCCGCATTTATGGGGTTCAAGTCTTATTAATTATTCATTTCTAAATGTCACAGATTCAAACTAAATATTTAGTTTGTAAACTAAGCATTTAGCTCGTTAACTAAATATTTAGCTTGCTTACTAATTATTTAGTTTGAAGTTACATTTTTAGTTGGAAACTGTGACATTTAGAAATAATTGAATAAATATAAGAGTTTAAAAACGAGCCTCCATGTTTTCTCATGGATCGCTGCTGTTGGGCTTAGACTGTAGCTTTAGAAACGTCGGCTGACAGCAGGACCTTCCTGACCTGCGTTTGTCTGTCGGCTCGTTAGAAAGCAGCTTCCTGCAGGCTGTAGCTGAAACTCGCAGCCTTTCAATCACTGAGTTTAACAGCCAGCAACTGATAAGCTAAACTCTATTCTGAAAGCAATTTGCCAGAGCAGAAGCGATGCACCTGTCCCCGGCGCCGCGGCTCTCCCTGAAGTCTTCTCCTCTAATGACTTGTGCCTATTGTAATTGGCTCTGGCTGGTTTCATTTACAGTTCTGATCAGCCAATCAGATTAGCAGGATGTCATGTGATCGTGTTAGCTGAAGGCCCGAGGGGAAGCGATGAGTGATGGGGCAGCGGGCCGGCAGAGAGCAGCTTCAGCCCCAAAAACATTTCAGAGTAAATCGATCGATTACTGATCGATTTGAACGTTACTAATTATTCCTCCATTAATTGAAACATTTATTTTCTTTGTGGACAAACAGCTGAAGCCTCCTGGTTCTGCCTGATGGACCTGGCAGAACCGGGTTCTAACAGGAACAGGATGTAAAAAAGGCTGAAATCCGTCTGATATCTGGATCCGTTCTGACATCACAACAAAATCTGAAAACAAACAAGGCTGAAAAATAAATAAAGAGAACAAAGTTAATGACTAGTAAGAAAACTACTATAAAGCCTGAGGATTTTTTTTTTTACATCCTTCTCCTGACTGAACCTTTTGTACAATAAGATCACCTTCATCCTTTCTAACGGTGAATCTGGTCCAGGGGTTCACAACCTCCGACTCCTTGGACTGAACACAGCGGCTCTAGAAACTTTGTCTACAATTCATAGTTAAGGTCAGCTAACATGGAAATGTTGAAATAACTGTATAAGAAGAACTCAGCTTTACTTCAGCTTCATCAAATTCACTGAAATCACACATAATTAGCCTCAAACCAAGTAGCATGTTGCTTTAAACTTTATGCTGTTTATTTTTCTCCTGACAGATTTGTCATATTTAAATTTTCAGGTCATCTTAAAGCTAAAAGGTTTGAAAGTTGTGCAGGATTTTGTCCATCGTTGTGCAGAAGGAGTGACTCTGCTGTGTTTCCTGCTCTCAGAACATGAAGGTGTTCAGCTTTGGGTCTGACGCTGTGAGTAGGAGTGATGTTGGTGCCGCAGCTGGGACAAGACTTTACTTCATTGACGTTGATGAAAAGGAAAGAAATGGAAAATTGCATCAGAGTGTGAGCTGATTATGTTTTAGTGTTCTGGATTAGCAGCGATGTGGTGGACAGTGATGGAGGGACGTCCAGGCTTCATGACTCGGCTTCTGCTTCCTATCCCTTTAAATCTGCTCTCACTCTAAATTTCCCATCATCCTCCTCTTTTACCTCAGTGCTCTGCACCTTTACAGTGTCTGGCTGCAACTAACCTGCCGTGTTGCAACATTTTCTTCTGAGATATTACTCACTCGCTGTCATCTTGTTGCTCCTATTCATCCTCCTCTTCCTCCTCTGCTTTCAGGAGACTGAGGAAGACTCTGCCTGTAATCAGAGTCGGTATTTTTAGCTGGAGGCGTCATCCGACAGCTGTTTGCACCAAAGCTGTGCTGGATGTCGGTCTAATGAGTCCCAGTACATGTTGGCTTACACTCTGTGCTTGGGAAACTTCACAAGTTGAACATATTTGAATCCGGTGGAGGCCAGAGGAAGAGGTAAGGCCGGTGGTTTTATCATCATCACACGTTTCCCTCTGGAGGAAACTCCAAGTGCAAACAGGTTGAGGATTTTAAACTCGTCATTGGTCACCTTTAAGGTGCTGCAGGATACGGCCGAGCTGCTCATTCCTCCTGCAGGAGAGAGCGGGGAAAGTCACCTTGGAGACAGAAAAGACTTGATAAGAACAGAAAGTGGCTGTCAGAGGGTAAGAAAGTGTTAGCCTAAAGAGCAAAAGAGTGTTTGGGGGATTTGATGGAAAGATTTGAAGAGAAAGCAGGAAAATAAAACAGTGTTTGTTGCTTGTAGGTGAGGATTAGTCCTGACAGCCTCGCTCTCGATCCTCCGCCGCCGTCTCTCATCTCAGGGCAGGAGGAAAATAAAAGAGCCAGCTTTACGTTCCCTTAATATCTGCGTCTTCACTGCAGGTTGAATAAACTCCTTCTGTCGACGTTAAACGAATCAGTGATGTTTCTGCAGCGAAAACAAACCAGAATAACAGAACCGGGTCACACGACCTCACAGGTGTGTTCACACCTGACACACAGCAGCGAAATGAAATCCCTTCTTCACAGAGCCAGACAGGAGCAGTGAACACCTGGCGAGGGCGAGTTCAGCTAAATAAATCACCATGAAACTTTAGTAAATAATCTTTACAGTCATAATATTTATATTAATATCAATGGTTAAACAGAACTGGACCCAGATTCAGGCTGAATCAGGATAAAAGCCCTTTCCTCTGAGTCGTTTCTTTTCTCTGCTCTTCGTCTGTCGCCTGATTTTTATGAGGCTTTGAGTCGACGACCTGCTGAGGTCCAAACTTCTCCTTCTTCATCTGCAGGATAATCAGACTAAATGGATCTTTCACAAAACTTGGAGCCGTTTTGATGTTGAGTCTGTGAAAAAAGTCACGTTTCGAACATCTTCCTGACCGTCGGTCCTCATCGTCTCAGTACAGTTTATATTGAAGATGTGGTTTTATGTTTTTATGTATCATCATTTTTAATGTTTTTCCTCATGAAAAATGTCAGAATTGTTCTAAACAATTAGAATACAAAACAAATCTATTTTGAAAAGGTTCAGTAATCTGGTTCACAGAAGCTCTGAAGTTTTTCCAGCGGTGTTTTGTGGCTCTAGTGTCCCTTAAATAACAGTAGGCTGAGAGGAGAGGAGGGAGGAGAGGAGGGAGGGAGAGGAGGGAAGACACGCGGCAAACATCGTCGGGTCCGGGAATCGAACCCACGACGGCCGCGTCGAGGACTCAAACGTGGGTCACGCTCTCCCCTACGCCACCACGGCACGCCCCTGAAGGTTTTTTAAACTCATCTTTTTCTGCAGCTTTAAAAATCGTGAAAGTAAAAAAATGAAAATGTTTGTTGTGTTTTTGCTGGGATTAATGCTGAAGTTTTAGTTCAGGGTGTGAACACGTCTCATGCAGACAGATGGATTCGTTTTCCAGGAAACTGCAGGATAAACATCAGATTATACCTGAAAATGTTTCTGGGAATATTCCTCATGGTCTCTGTGTGACGTTCAGCAGGCTGAGTAGCTGCTGCACTGAGGTGAATAAATCAAATATACATAAACACATACGCATTTGTTGGCTGAGCCGTGGAACGTTGCACCTCAAGATCGTTTTAATCATAAAAGATTTTCACAAATTCTCTGCACACCTTACAAAAATAAACTTTAATTAATTATCTTTAATTTACCGCTGAGCTGAGATTGCTGCTATAATTATTTGTGATCCATCAAACCGAGTTTCCGTGTGCGAGAGCCGCACCGCTGCAGAAAAGTTGTCGGCTTGCAGGCGTTTCTATTATTGAAGAGTTTCTGTGATGGAGACAATTAAAGCTAATCTCTTCCTCTAATTAGTGGAATTCCTGATCTGAAACCAAATTATTACAATTGATCCCTGCTGCTGCTGCACAGTTTAGCTCTGGAGTTTTACATTTTTCTGTACAAATGAAATCATTTCCTCATTTCCCTGATTTATGAAACCTTCAGGCTGTGACCACTTAACCCTTCGCTCCCTTCTCCGGCCCGACTCTCCTCAGCGGCCGACACAAAAACCCGATCGGCCTCTCCATCGGAACCAGGACCGGAGCGGTTCAGGCGCTTTGGGTCCAGAACCAACAAATATTCTTTAGCAGAGTTCATCACTGCTGCTGCCACAACGAGCCGGAGAGATGGAGACCAGAATCCCTGGACTGGTGGTGGCAGAAGGCTGGTTCTGATCCACTGGTTCTGACCCGCTGGTTCTGATCTGGTTCTGATTCCATTACTTTGTGTTTCATCATGAACGTCTTTAATTAAACAGTTTTTATTATTTTTATTTTAAGCCATTTTTAATTGTAATGTCTCTGCTGGGAATGATGGGAATGATGGTGGGAGTGATGGGAATGATGGTGGGAATGGTGGGAGTGATGGGAATGATGATGGGAATGGTGGGAGTGATGGGAATGATGATGGGAATGGTGGGAGTGATGGTGGGAATGAAGGGAAATGATGGTGGGAGTGGTGGGAATGATGATGGGAGTGATGGGAGTGATGGTGGGAATGATGGGAATGATGGTGGGAATGATGCAGCCTTCCAGAATTCCCATCTGCTCTGCTTCTTCTTCCAGACAGTTTCGGGTCAAACTGTATTTTCTGTTTCTTTCTGTGTCTGACATTCAGAGGGTTAGTGAAGACAATGCGCCATAAAGTCTGTGATTCCTCCAGAAACTTTTAGCAGAACCTTGATGACAGAGTGGTGTGAAGTCGAGGTCAGCAGACGAGCCTCACTGAAGCGAAGCCAGGCGGATGATGACACAGCGTGATGCAATGGGGAGGGGGGGCAGGAGGCTCAGGCAAATAGAGAGATTGGTGAGGGGAGGATTCATTTAGGAAGACAAACAGCTTCATTTAAAGTTAGCCAAGCACAGAGACTCCCTGCAAACTGCAAATGGGTTGAAATTTGCATCTTTTCACAGACGGGGCTCCAACTTCTCTCCTCCCTCTCTGGTCTCCATCTCCAGAGATAATGGATTATCCTGAGAGCTTCTGTCTTTGATTGGCTTTGCAACACATTTTCCATCTGCTTTTGCCAAAGTAATTCCTCTTCGGTCCTGATCTGCCGCTGATATCGTCACGGCCGTATTTATCTGCAGCATGTAAGGAGCGTTTGCTGTTTTCTGTCATTCCTGGAGAGCGAGCAGAAAGCCGACGCACGCAGAGATCGGAGTCATTTCACGACTATTAAACCGCACAAATGACAAACTCTCAGCCATTACATCTGATTCCTGCTTATCTTTCACCATTACAATCTGCTGATGCTTTTTACAGCTGAGAATAAAATTAAAGTTTGGAGCCTGGCAAACAGATCATGATGATGGTCTGCTGAAGGGTCGCAGCAGTGGATTCGGTTCCTCAGCAGCATCGTGTGTTTGTGTGCAGCAGAACGAGTTCAGTGGCAGGTAGACGCCTCTGACATCCTCGGCTCTGTTTTGATGGAGAAAATTGATTTGCTGTTTGTAGTTGATGTCATTAAAGGCTATAGACAATTATTTTCATAACTACGGCCTGTAGCTCTCAATATTTATCATCGTGTCTGAAATGTAAAACATTATTAAAAAAAATCCAACTGCAGCGCATTAAATTCAGATACTTTATTTATCCCAAAAGGGAAACTAAATGTTGTCATAACTCAGACAGTCCAAGTTTATTCAGAGTCGTTGTGAATGGTAATGCTGTGGGCAGCAAGGAGCTCCAGTAGCAGTCAGTCTTTCAACGACTCTGAGGAAGACTCTGACTGAAGACGTGAGACTCCTGACATGCTAACATGCTAACAGCTCAACATCTGGGCAGCAGAGACGATATTTCACACACACCTGTCCTGGATTTTGGGTCATATTTCAGATATTATTGAAGTTTTTCAGATGCTAATCAGTTTTTTAATAGACATGCACATATCCATAATGTTCATGTCTATCATGTGATTAAAACACATTGATTCAGGGCTTCATAATAAGCATGTTGCTGCTTTTTGAAGTTCCCATGAAGTGGATTTATTTTTATTATTCCTGTTTGAGCAATTTTACAGTCGACAGAAACGCAGCTAGTTTTAGTTTAGCTGCGTTTGTTTCATTATGACATAAAATTAAATTTTCTGGTCTAAAACAGAAATGAATTTACAGTCAGGAGTCAGAACATGGAAACGTCTCCAACAGCCTCGGCTGAATTATCTCGTTTCTGTTTTAGTGAATGAACAGCCACAGAAACGGGATTTAAAAGTTTCCTCTGATATAGTTTCAGTTTTACTCTGTGCCTCCATCACTTTGTCTCTGGTTGAAACAGAAAGAAAACTGGTTGAAGATGATTACAGCTCCTCTTCTAAGTTTAGGTGGCTGAAGTTATTAGTTTACAAGAGAATTTTTATGTTTTCCAATTACAGATCAAGTCTTGAGGAGTTAATTGCTATCTGACCCTCGGAGCTGTTACCAAATGCAGCGTGTTTGTTTCATGAACCTCTAATGACCGAAGCCCAGCGAGCCGCAGCAGAGCAGAGTTTTATCTCGCCCAGCCAGGAGGTCAGTAACGACGGGTCATGAAGCTCGTTAGGACGAGGCGTCCGTGTTTATCCTCTCACACCGACATCGGGTGGATTCTCCTGCGTTTGGTGTTTATTTTCACCAAAACGATCAGAGCAGGTTTTATTTGTGTTGCTCCTTCACATCGTCCTGTTGAGCAGCAGCTGGGCTGAGGTTTTTCCTCTGCTTTTCCTCCGCCTTCACGCGGTCCTGTTGGTGTTTGTGTCCAGGCACGCCTCCGGCCACAGGGACGGGGACGCTCATCATCCATCTGGAAGACTACAACGACAACGCCCCGTTCGTGGTGCCGTCGGTGGCGCAGGTGTGTGAGGACGCCGGCGACATGAACGTAGCCGTGGTCGCGGGACGGGACAGAGACTTGGCGCCCAACGCGGCGCCGTTCAAGATAGAACTGGGGAAACAACCGGGCCTGGACAAAACATGGAGGGTCACCAGAATCAACTGTGAGTTTTTAATCAGGAAGCAGGTTTTAAAGACACGTCAATAATATCAGTTACAGAACCCAGATATTTATCCACTCTGGATAAAACAAACCTTTTATTCTTTTTTATTTCAAACGTTTGTTTAAAATTCACAGCAGTAAAGATCTGGTGCCTTCATTCAGTCTGCTTGATGTCTGTTAGCTGCATATGTTCATCAACAGTATGAAGGTTTTTCCTCCTCCGTTTTGTCTTTGACTCTTTACTCCTCGGCGACTCGTCCAGAAAGAGATGATTATAAAACTATTCATATTCACTCATCATCGTCCAGAACCTGCTTTAGCTCAGATGAGGAGAGAAATGGAAAGAAACGGAGAAATGAAATCCTGGTTGAGTGAGAGGAAGGAGTTCAGTGTGTTAAGCTAAGCTAAAGCTAAAACCTGACCGTCACCGTCCACCTCCACTTCTTCTCCCATTTTGGACCCAGTGTGTGACCTTTGACCCTGTTCCTCCTGAAATCTAAATTCGCCTGATTTGTTTTGTTCACATCCCAGAAAGGATGAATGTTTCCACACAAAACGCTGCAGCAGCTCCGGCTCTGATCCGCCCAGTGACTGCAGAGTAATCAGAGTATTTCTGCTGGAGTCAGACTCTGATCCGTGGAGGTTCTGCTGCCGACACGCTGCTGCGTTTGAACAGTTTTCATGGATTCCCCTTTTTTCTCGTCTGATGTTCCTGAGTCTTTTGGCTTCACAGCCTGATGAAGTGTTTTCTGTTCGGGTCAGAACCGGGCCTGACGCCGGGCTCAGCAGCTCCTGTGTTTTGTCTCATTACAGCATGAAGTGAACGGCTGCAGTTTGTGTCACAACTGGAAACTGGTTTAAAGATGATGCAACACAATGTAACCGTCTTATGCAACGTAAAGTGCCACCAATTTCTGTCGCTTGAGTGTTAAGAAAAGTCTAACCTGGTAGTTACTGCAGGCTGACACACACACACACCCACACACACACACACACACACACACACACACACACACACTGCTTTGCAGAAGAAGCATTGATGCTTCTTCTGCAGATCTTCTGCAGATCTCCTAATTCTCCGCCGTTGTGTCTCCTGCAGCCACTCATTCCCAGATCATGCTCCTGCAGAGTCTGAAGAAAGCCAACTACCAGCTGCCGCTGCTCATCACGGACTCAGGGGTGCCCCCTTTGTCCAACAGCACAGAGGTCAAAGTTCAGGTGTGCATCTGTACAAAGACCAAGAGATACTGCAGCTCCGCCCACTCCCACCGCACTAGCCTTGTTGTGCTGCTGTCGACGCTGCTGCTTGTCCGTCTCTGTGAGTATTCCCACCCTGCTGACCTCATACTGACCTGCTGGTGCCGTTCGCTTTGTGGCTCCTGATTGGTTTGATTCTGTGAGAAGTTAGAAAAACATTAGAAAAATATTCCACAGTTCTGATTTTCAGTGGATCATAACTCCAACTCACTGACTGAAAATCTGCCAATTCATGAATTCCTGAAACATTCTGAGGAAAACGGAGCTTTGGAAGCGGAAAGGCTGAGAGCCGGAGGCTGTCGGCTCGTCTGAGACGCAGGAAAACTCTGGAGCTGCGTCTCAGATGATGAAGGCATTTTCAGCAATCCATTGAGTGTGTGTGTTATTAAGACACACACACACACACACACACACACACACACACACACACACACAAACACTGCTCATTGCTATTTCTTGTTTGTCTGAAGTATTTGTGGTTCCAGTGAAGTGCAGATTATTGATAATGTGATAAATAACACTAATCAATAATTTGTTCTTTTCATGTTTCCAATTCTGTAAAGTAAATTCCTGGTAGATATTTAAACTGAAAATGTTACTTTGTTTAAACACAGACGTGTTCAGCCTCACACAACAGCTCTGGATTCTTGGCCAGTTTTTTAGCTTCAGACTGAAGGAGCCCAAAGCGACTCGCTGATTTACTGTCTGACTTGTAAATCTGATGCGTTTCTCATTTCAGTGACAGAAAAGTCGGATAAAATGACCGTTCAGACTGCAGACACTTTGGAAACTATCAGATACCATTTAGTTCATCAGGTGGAAGAGGAACAGATCGTTCAGACTGCCTGGAAAAAATTGTAGCTTCTAGTGTCTTGAGGTCTGATTTCAGGGTGAACTTACTGCACATCTGGACATAATTATTATTATTAATAATAATAATAATAATAATAATAATATAATAATCCAGTGGTAGATTACTATCCTCTCCAGACCAACAAGCTGCTTGTGGATCTCTTGGTTTTTCCTCTCACTCCAACAGACGTGGAAACAGGTCAGACCTTCGAAAAGCCGAGTCGGGATCTTCTCTCCACCTGGTGGGATTTGAGCCACTCAGTGGGAATAAATGTGAGGCTTTCACCAGGAATAAACTCTTTTCTGTTCAGTTTTGTGGATGTTTGGTCAGTTTGCCGTGCAGTATGTTGTAAACACACTCAGACTAACGGAGGTTTCGGTCGTTTGTCTCTAAACTCCTTCACAACCTTCAGTCCTGCAGCTGATTCAGACAGAAACTCTTCTCTGTGTTTCTGATTTTTATACGACATCCAGAAGTCAACCTTGTTCTTACTCCAAACATCTCATTTAGTCCAGGCACCAGCATGAATAATTCATCGTCTCTGCGCAGAACGCAGACTGTTTGGTGAGAGCAAAATTCATTTCTCAACTTTAAGTCCTCTCCTCCTTTCTAGCCTTGTTGTGCAGTTCGTGCCGGAGGCGTTGTTCAGTGGCAGGATCAGAGACAGTGAGCGATGATGGGGGGAAACCCAAAAACATATTTCACTCCAGCCTTAAGAGATGATGTACTTATAATTATTATGTCTTTGTTCAGCAGATTGGTGTCAGACTGAGATTTATGGACTAGAGAGCGTCAGACTCATCGTTTCTCTTGTTTTTCTTCTCTTCGTTTTTCTCTTGGTCTGAACGTTTTTCCTCATTTTCTCTTTAATTGTTTCCACCAGAATATCTGATCCTCTCGCCTCCTTTGCTCCTCCTGCCTGTAATATCTGCTATTTTATTTTGTTCTCAACAATCCTTTGTTTCCTGCTGTGCATCGTATCAGTAAGAAAAATCATTTTAAAGAATCATTTTTGAATTGTTTGGGTCCAGGATTCCCAAACTTTCCATCCTGTGACCCCAGACAGGTTTGGATGGCTTTGGCAAACCTACACTTTCACATTTTAATCAAACATAGAATAGAATAGAATAGAATTCAACTTTATTGTCATTGCACTGTCACAAGTACAAGCAACGAGATGTAGTTGCTTGATGTAGATGTAAACATATTGATAAAATAATCAGAAATGAGAAGCGGCTTTGCGTCCATCGCTGCTGTTAGCGGATGTAGCTGTGCGTCAGATTAACGGGCGTACCAGAAACACGCAAATACAAGAAACCTTTTCTAAATGTGATTAAATATGATAAAATCTGTGAAATTCATCCAAAATTAACACGTTAAATTCATCAACGTTTACAACCCTCTTTATTCATTATTTGATACTAAATCTGTTCGCCCTCATAGCTTCAGCAGTTCTTTGTTTCCTGGACGGATCCTTCGCTCTTCCTGCTCCGAAACGTTTCCACCTGCTGCTGCGCCAGCAGAGTAAAGATAAATCTGAACGGCAGATAAATCTGAACGGCAGATAAATCTAACCCTAACTGGATGCAAATAACATTTAATGATCTTAACTTGTGTTAATGATTAATTTTGATGTGGAGGTGATGTTGCTGCAGCATCTCAGCAGAGTAAGATCCCAGAAAATGTTGCAGTGTGAGCGTTCGGTGAGACCACGCTCCTCTGCAGCCATTGTTATCCACGGTTGCCATGGTGAAGAACCAGGAAGCGCCGTAATTGGCCGACATGCCGGGTCGACTCTAAATCATTTCAAAAAATCGTTTTCTAATCGTTTAGGTCCGGGATTCCCAAACCAGCCGGTCCGTTCAGTCAGAACCGGACCGGCGCTGCTGACCCAGCAGCAGAACTGAGGTTACAGAACATCAGGAATGTGAGTCTCCTCTGGGAATGTCATTGTTACTGCTGGGCAACAGTTCTTCCGATTTGGACACAGGAGATTTACACACACACACAGAGAAACACACACACACACACACACAGAAACACCAAAACACACACAGAAACACACCCCGCGCGCCCAGCCAGCTGGCAGTGAGAAATGACTCCAGCTCATCTCGGCGCCGCCGGGGGACAGATAGAGAACTGATCAGTGCGGCGGATAGTCAAAGTCTGACAGAGTAAGAGAGGCTTCTCTTTCAATTCCCTTATCTCGCCGCTGACCTCTGACCCTGCAGCAGAGAGATGAGGCAAAGAAAAATGGAGGGAGCCAGAGGGGAAGGATTGGTTAAAGAAACGACACAACAAAGGTGTGAAGATTGAACTCCGGTTTCCTGCTGCAATGTGAGGCAGCAGCAGAACTTCTGGTTTTTACAGACAAACGAGATAAAAACGTTTTTTCTTTTTAATAAACTAGACAGAAAAATACCTGGAAATCAAAATAAACATTCACCAAAGAAACAGATTTTAAAAATACTAATTATGAACCAGGTTTCCACAATCATTTCATTCTGGGGTGTCATTTTAAAGAAATATTAAAAATGAATAAACATTAATACTACTGCTAATTTTCTTGTAAAAATAGACACAAATATTCAGCAATGAAGGAACGATTGATCAGATTAATCATGAATAAATTACTAAAGTAATCTTCAGCTAATTTATTAACGGATAAATTGTTAAATTAAAAAACATTTTCTGAAACAGCAGCGCAGGCAGATCAGTAATTGATCCAAAATGTAATAAAAAATATCAACATTTTACATAAAAAATAAAAATCTGATTTATTCAGAACTCATCTACAGGCACTTTTATGGTTCTGCAAACTAAATCTCCTGTTAATCTCTTTTTGCTATCAAATGGTTGATTGGTGATCAATAATTGATGGTCTCCACTCTGCTGATGTTCGTTTGTCATGTTGGAGGATTTTTCAGAGTTCAGTAAAGGAAACATCTTCAGCTCCAGAGACGTTTTACGATTTACCTCACTATTTATGACGAGAAAAGTTGGTTTGTTTGATTTTTAGGCTGAAATGTTTCAGGTTTTGGAACATAATTACTGAAGGATGAAGAACAGAACCTGCCTGGCAGCAGGAAGTAGGCCAGCAGAATCAGAAACTAGGGATCAGTCTGGATCCAGGACCGTCTCTGAAAACCTCCTGCTGATACCAAAGACTTCTGGGAAATATCCTGAAGAGACAGACATGGACCTGATGGGCGGTTCTGGTCCCGTATTGATCATCAGAACATCAGGAAAATGTTAAAGGGTGTGAATACTTTTTAGCTGTTTCCACAAGTTCAACGGAAACGATTCAGTTCATGTTAAAACATTTCACAAAACTGATGCAGAAGACCACAGTGCCCCCTATCTGTGAACTGAAGTATTACTCATTGTCCTCCAGCATCTTCAGCCAGTGATGCTGCTGGTATGGACACTGTGTTCCCAGTGTTCCCAGTTAGAGAACTGGAGATAAACCAGTGCTCAGTGTAAATGCAGCTGGTCTTCAGTCTGCTGCTCATGAATTGATTCGGTTTCTCAGGTTCAGAAAACGATTTTCCTCAGGATTAACAGAGTTAAACAGCCTCAGTGTTTCTGTGTGTCCAGAGTAAAATGGAGGAAAACATTCAGTCCAGATGTGTTGAGTTTTCCTCCATCCTGAGGTTTTCTGGTGTTTCCTGATCCGCTGCTTCGCTCCGACAGACGCTTTCATTTTCCTGCTCCGCTCTAATCCGCTCCCAGTTAGAGAGACGGGAACGTTTCGGGGCTTATTTACTCCGGTGAAAATGGGACTTCTTCACAGCTTTAGGAGAGAGACCTTAAGCCAGGATGATGTGCAGTTACCGTGGAGGTGGAGTTTGTGCCGCGTTTTGATCTCTGAAGACGTGAAGAGATCCTCAACCTGAAACTTCGCCACCATTCACCTTCAGCTCACAGGATTAATTAACTCGGCCTTTTATTTATTACTGCAATAGAGTAATGGAAAATATTACTCTATTGCATTCAGTCAACATTTAACCTTCATAAACATTTTGCTTTTCTTAGGATGAAATTCAAGGTTTGGAAACTCTTTGAGCTGTTTGTCTCCCTGCAGCCGATGGTTTTATTTATTAAAACGACTGGATGCTGCGTTAATCCCACGTCTGGTTAGCTGTTCATAATTTCATGCAGAAATGTTTTCAGTCCTGTTGTGGAAAAAATTAATTTCCAAGCACTGTTAGATGAAATCACTCAGTCAGGTTTATTTAGATATTGTGCTGAAAATTCTGGAATCACAGTAAAAATTAAAGTCAAAATTATTATAAGTTAAAATACTAAGAAATAATTCAGATTTTTGACAATAAAGACAAAATTTTGAGATTATTGTTAAATTCTGACTTTCTCAATATTCTGAATTCAAAGTAAAAAATCTGACATTAAAGTGAAAATTATGAGATTAAAGTCAAAATTCAAAGAAAAAAGTCAGAATTTTGAGAATAAAGTAAAATATTTTTAAACAAAATGATAATATGCAGCTGAATAATAATTCCTGCTGGGAGTTCAGTTCACTGCAGCAGAGCCACAAACACTGGACGCCATTTTTACTCCGATGTTCTGAACTTAATTCAGTTAATACTCATCATTATTATCCTATATTATCTATTATTCTAACAGAACAAAACTAGTTTCCAGTCACGAAAGCTGCTGTTGTTTGGATCTTTAATGTGACAGAAATGAATTAGAGCAACACGTTTGGTTCTGACTGCAGACGCTGCAGCCTGTGAGCGTTTCCAGCGTTTCCAGCGTCATGCTGGCGGTTCACACGGCGCCACCTGCTGCTGTCATCAGCTTCCTGTCGCCCTCTGTTCATTCTGAGGGGCCCAGGTGCTAATGATGCAGCGGCTCAACGCCGAATGACAAACCTCAAACCACAAGTCTAAAAATAATGCAACGCTGAGAAAATTTAAAAGGTGACAAAATGCAGCCGAAGAAAATTCACTTTGGAAAAATCAAAGTTCATTTGAACATTTTTAACTTTTCATTCTCATGTTAAAAGTCTTTTTTTCCATGATTGCATGTGAATGCATCACCATCTAAATCTATCTGCAACAAGATCAGGGAATAAAGCAGCCGTAGCTCAATGCTCGGTTGCCATGGTTACGCTCAGTAACGGGGAAAACCTCAACATCAGGTCCATTTCTGCTTTAATAACCAAACAGCTCAGTAAATAAAAACTGCTGCGATTTTCTGCCACCAGTAAAACGAGTCAAACTTTCCAGATCAGCTAAAATTATGAACAACAACTAATTTACATATAATTCATACAGAAATGGGTTCAGCAGAACCTTTCCGTCTGACACTGAATCAGAAACATTCACCGTTTTCCAAAATATTTGATTAATGATCAATATTGATCTGATCTCCTTTCAGTTCTATTGGTTCTGAAACATTTACTTATTTCACTTATTTCCAGAAAAATTAACAGTAAAAGTTAAAATTTAAAAAGCAAAATGTTCTTGATTTATCAAGAAAACAAACTTCTGGTTGTGTCTCAGCTCCGTCTTTACAAACCTCCAGTTGGTCCAGACGGCCATTGGTACTGACCCTGGTCCTGGTCCTGGTTCTGGTTCTGGTCCTGGTTCTGGTGGATTGTTAAGTCAATGTTATAAGTGATGGTGTGCTGTCGCCCCCTGCTGGTCAGGAGAGTGAGCGACTCGACGCTCTGCTGGGTTTCCATAGAAACTTTTAAAACTAATTTAATAATAAACTGAACTTAAAGCTCCGATTGGGGGGGAACGCGGAGGAACACCATGGAGTGAAGACGTGCTTCTCGAGGCTCCGCAAAAGCAGGGACAAAACATTTATTTTAAAGCACACCCCTATTTATAAATCAGCCTCGCATATGTATATAATGGTGCGCTTCTAATCCCTGGTTCATTTGACACCTTTTTTGGTCGATAAGTCGTTTGTTTTAATAACTTTTTGTAACAGGCCGCGGTCGTCGCCTCGAACCTAGCCAGCGTGCACTAGCTACATAGCGCCCGGCCCGGGCCCGAAACGGACTGGTTTGTCGTTTTTGGGTTGATCCCTTGTCCCCTGCACGGTGGTACTAGGACTGATATTACTGCGGGCACGGGTGAGCATAAAAGAGTGGTTTCCGTCCTTGGATGGTCCATTGTGCTAAAGCTAATTATTGGTTGCGCTCGCTCGTGTCGCTGAACTGTGACGTCATCGTTTACGCCAACTTTCTTCGGCACTGTTTGGGACCATTTTCTGTTTTAAAGTACTGCGACTCTTGTAAAATGGACAAGAGGGAAACTAAGGGACCTCGTCAGAGACGTACTGCCGCTGAGACGGGCTCTGGATCGGGCGCGCTCCGGATGGATGAGACGCCGCTGGGGAGCGACGAGCGTGGATCAGATACACCGCTCAGTGAGGCAACATTTATCAAAGCACTGCAAGGTCTGAAGCAAGACATTTGTGATACTTTTGACAAGAGGATCGACTCTCTTACTCTCACATTAAGGTCAGAAATTAAATCCGTTTAGGCTGAGCTTAATGCTAATATAAACTCCATCCAGTCTCTTGTTGAAACTCAGGGAGCCACAATCAAAGAGCTTGAGGTCTCTGCTACCTCTTGCAGTGATGATTTGTCCTCCCTGCAGACCTCTGTATCTGTTTTAGCAGGGGAAGTTAAACAACTACAGGCTAAATGTGAGGATCTGGAGGGAAGGTCAAGGCGTAATAATATTCGTCTCATCGGGCTGGCTGAAGGACTGGAACTGCCCAATTCTAGAGAATTCATCTCACAGCTTCTGCGTGACCTTTTGGGATTGGAGGATGTGCCGCTTCTGGACCGAGCTCACAGATCTAGCAGGGAAAAACCTAAAGAAGGAGCTCCACCTCGACCAATTATCATCAGAGTGCATTATTTTCATGTGAAGGAACTGATTCTGCGCCAGGCAGGAGCTGCTGCACCTCTTCTCTATCAGGGCAGGAAAATTTTTATCTTTCCAGACTTTACGTCATCAGTGGCCAAAAAACGCTCACAATTTGGGAATGCCAAACGTCTCCTACACTCGTGCCCTGGCGTTAAGTTTGGTCTGTTCTACCCTGCTGAGTTAAGAATCACACTGCCAAATGGAGTTGTGCGCAAGTTTTCCGACCCCGAAGCTGCCACAGACTTTATTAAGAAACTGGGAGGTGGTGCTCCTTCTGACTAATAACTTTGACTTGGTTTGAGGCTGATGTTCGTTATTTCTGATTTATATTTGTGAAATGGTAACCTAACTGAAGGTTTTTTTCTTTTGTTTTTTTTTTTTTTGTGATTTCACAAAATGTAGGGGGTGCTTTTAGTACCAGATTTTGTTAATTTTTTTTTTTTTTTCTTACATATTTAATTCTAATCACTTACTTATCTTATTTATGTTTTATTTATTTTTGTTTAATTTTTAAAATTTATTTTATTTTATAAATATTACTATATTATTATATTATTTATATTCTATTAAATCTCTTTTTTTTTCTTTCAAATACCTTTTTAGTTTTTCTATCCTTACTACTGATTTATTTCCTATATATACTTTATTTGTTTATTTATATTTCTGTGTGTGTGTAGGTATGTAGATGCATATCTATTTATACACTTAATTAGATAATATCATTTGATCCACTTTTTTTTTTGTTCCTGCTTTGCACTGGTGGGAGCTTGAGTTCTACTGGGTCCGTGGATGCTTGGGGAGAGGTATCTAGTAGTTAGCAAAAGGGGGTATGCGCGCATCTTGTTTGGGAAGATGCTTCAGCAATCAGGGGTAAGTTCTAACGTTCTTGTTTTGTCGTACTGTTTTTCACATGTTATTTGGTCTTTAAGTGCTATCAATGGGTCATTCTTTACACAGATTGATGGATGTCACAATCTAATTGTGATAACTTACTAAAGGGTCAGGTTTTCAAGTTTTGTAGCTGGAATTGTAAGGGTTTAAATCAACCCATTAAAAGGAGTAAAGTGCTCCATCATCTACAGCATTTGGGTGCTCAAATTGTGTTTTTACAAGAAACCCACTTGAAAATTTCAGATCATTCTAGACTCCGGAAGGGCTGGGTTGGCCAAATGTATCATTCAACTTTTCAAGGTAAATCTCGAGGTGCTGCTATTTTAATTCACAAATCAGTACCATTTGTGTCTTCTAACATTATTACTGATCCTAATGGTAGATACATTATTGTTTGTGGGAGCATCTTTAATACAAAATTAGTTTTGGCTAATGTGTACGCACCGAATTGGGACGATTATAATTTTTTTAGTTCCTTTTTTACCAAAATTCCAGATTTATCTTCACATTTTCTTATCTTGGCTGGCGATTTGAACTGTTGGCTGGGCCCTTTGGATCGGTCATCAAATAATGTTAACAGACAATCACATTCTTCCAAAGTTGTTAATAATTTTCTTAAAGAATTCTCAGTTATTGATGCCTGGCGCTTTCTTAATCCTACTCGTAAAGAATATACATTTTTCTCCCCAGTTCACCATACATACACTCGTATTGATTACATTCTTTTGGACAGCCGACTGATACCGCATATCCGATCTTGTTCTCACAATGCCATTATAATTTCAGATCATGCTCCTGTGACATTGGACCTGGTGATGGGAGGTGGCTCTCCTTCTGTTGTTCCTTGGCGCTTGAACACACGTCTGTTGTCTGATGATAAGTTTGTTGCCTTTGTTACTTCAAAAATAGACTTCTTCATTGCCACAAATGATACTCCAGGTACATCACCCTCTCTCTTGTGGGAGACTTTTAAGGCTTTTATACGAGGACAGATTATATCCTACAGTAGTTTCGAAACTAAACAGAGAAAGGCAAAGTTGTCAGAACTTACAACTCGAATTCTGCAGTTGGATGAACTATACGCAGCTTCCCCCTCACCCGAGGCATACAATGTTAGGTTGTCTTTACAGGCAGAGTTTGACCGATTGGCATCGGTACAAGTGGAGGAGATGCTTTTGAAGTCGCAGCATGCCCAATATGAATATGGTGACAAGGCCAGTAAACTACTTTCTCACCAACTTCGTAACGCGTCAGCAACACATTTTATCCCACAGATCCAAACTCACAATGGCATTTCTTCGGATCCACAAATAATTAATAACCAGTTCCAAGAATTTTATTCGTCATTATACGTGTCTGAATGTCCATTTGATATTTTGTCTCTGGACTCTTTCTGTGATAACCTTGTTTTTCCTGTACTAGACCGAACTTATAGTCTTAAAATGGAAGAGCCCTTGGCTGTAGAAGAAGTTCTACGTGCTCTTAATAATATGCAAAGTTCAAAATGCCCAGGACAGGATGGATTTCCTGTCGAATTTTATAAAAAGTTCAGTCTTAAATTGGCTCCCCTCCTACTGAACATGTTTAGGCACTCATTTGAAACTGGAACTCTCCCAGCATCCTTGTTACAGGCTTCTATTTCTTTGATCCTGAAGAAGGATAAAGATCCTTTATCTTGTGGCTCCTATCGCCCAATTTCTCTTTTAAATGTAGACTATAAAATTCTCGCCAAACTTTTAGCCCTCCGTTTAGAAACTGTCTTGCCATCTTTGATCAGTCCTGACCAGACTGGATTTATTAAGGGGAGATATGCCTTCTCCAATGTTAGACGGTTATTTAATGTGCTCTATAACCCCACAGATTCTTGTGAAGCTGAATTTGTGATTAGTCTGGATGCGGAGAAGGCGTTTGACAGGGTGGAGTGGGGTTACCTTTTTTATGTACTTCAACGTTTTGGATTTGGTAATAAGTTTGTTTCATGGATAAAACTCTTATACACTTCCCCACTTGCCTCTGTCAAAACAAATTCCATTTACTCTAAATACTTTCCTCTTTTCAGAGGCACTAGACAGGGGTGCCCCATGTCCCCATTACTTTTTGCAATAGCTATAGAGCCATTGGCCATCTCACTTAGATCCAATACACATTTAAGTGGGGTCACAAGATCAGGCATTGAACAACGACTTTCCTTGTACGCCGACGACTTGCTTCTCTATATTTCTAAACCAGCCTCTTCAGTCCCTATTGTACTTTCAACTCTTGATCAATTTAGCCGCGTCTCTGGCTATAAACTAAACCTTGGTAAAAGTGAAATTTTTCCATTAAATTCGGTGGCTCGAAAATATTCACTTGCTTCTCTCCCATTTAGGGTTGCCCTTGATGGTTTTACATATTTAGGTGTTAAGGTCAAATGTAAATTTTGCGACCTTTTTAAATTTAACTTTGAGCCGTTGGTGGACAAGGTCAAACAAGACCTAGATAGATGGTCTTTGCTTCATTTATCCGTTGCTGGGAGAATTAATACGATTAAAATGAACGTGCTTCCCAAGTTTTCTTTTCTCTTTCAGTGTGTCCCTGTTTTTATCCCCGTTTCTTTTTTTAGCAAACTGGACCAAATCATCACTGGATTTATTTGGGATCATAAACCCTCTAGAATTCGTAAATCATATCTTAGGAGACCAAAAAGTGTGGGTGGAATGGCATGGCCGGACTTTATGTTTTATTATTGGGCATCCAATATTAGAATTCTTAATTATTGGTTAAAGGCAAATGATTTGGACAGTGCCCCGGCTTGGCTGGATTTGGAAGCCTCATCCTGTATACGATCGTCTTTGTCTGCTTTAGTTTATGCTCCCAAATTGCTATCAGGAGCTGAAATTCCAAACAACAAAATGGTGAGAGTGACTCTGAAAATTTGGTTTCAGTTCCGCCGCTATTTTAAATTAAACTTTTTTTCTTTACAATCTCCTATCTTCAAGAACCCTTTATTCCGGCCCTCTATGATCGATAATGCTTTCTCCGTTTGGTTCTCTCATGGTATCAAAAGCTTTAGTGACCTCTATGAGGAGGGTACATTTGTCTCCTTTGATCAGCTTTCTGCAAAATTCGACCTCCCAAAGAGCCACTTTTTTCGTTACCTACAGGTCCGAAGTTATGTTAAGGAAAAAACTTCTCTCTTTCCCTCTAAACCTCCTGTTAATGATTTGGATAATCTTCTGTCACCTTCCCCACCGAAAAAGGGTCCTATTTCATGTTTGTATGAGAGATTGTGCTGTCTTCGTGAGTCCCCAATTCTCTCAATCAAAGCGGCATGGGAAGAGGACTTGGGTTTTCTGTTTCCAGATGACTTGTGGGATAGAATTCTTTACCGTGTTCATGGTTCGTCACTGTGTGCCAGACACGGACTAATTCAGTGTAAGGTCCTGCATCGCACTCACTGGACTAAGGCCAGGCTTTCTAAAATATACCCAAACGTTAGTCCGGAATGCGATCGTTGCCATCAAACACCTGCCTCACTGATCCATATGTTTTGGTCATGCCCATCACTAAAGCAATATTGGACAAACATTTTTGCAGCCTTGTCTGAAGTAGCTCATATGTCCATCCAGCCTGATCCACTAACTGCATTGTTTGGTGTACTTTCTGAGACGGTTTCTTTGTCAAGACTTGAGGCTGATCTGGTTTCATTTCTCACTTTGTTGGCGAGGCGTAGAATATTGCTGTGCTGGAAATCAGCTTTACCTCCCTCATTTGAAATCTGGATTAAAGATGCTTTACACTTTAGTAAACTTGATAAGATTAAATTTACCCTACGAGGTTCCACAACTAAATTTTTAAAGATTTGGCAGCCGTTTTTTGATTTTGTTCAGACATTGCCGTCCCGTATGGTGCCCAACTAAATTTAGCTTTTGCCTGACCTTTTTATTTACATTATCATATTATTTATCAAATTATTTATTTTGTCATTAATACCCATTGATGTACCTTTTTCTTAAATCCTTCCCCCCCCCCCTTTTTTTTTTTTTTTTTCTTTCTTTCACTATTAAGACCTATATTTATAGCATTGTACTTTGCACACAAGACTAATGTCTTTTTTATTTCTTCTTCTAACATATCTACTTTTTGTTTTTTCTTGTTTTCTTTTCTTATTCCTCTGGATTTTATTTGGGAAGGCTTATCCATGTGTTCTGTACGACTTATGTTCGGTTCTGTTATAGAAAAAAAGTTTACATATCTTGTTCATATATTTTTGTACATTTTGTATTTTGATGTTAAAACCTAATAAAAAAAAATAAAAATAAAAAATAAAAAAAAAAAGCTCCGATTGGACTAATTGGGTTCGTTGTGAAAATGACGCCATAGAAATAAACTGAATTGTAGTTTTTACTCTCCAGCAGAATCGGCTAATAAACATGTAATAAACATGTAATAAACATTTAATAAACCTGTAAAGTCAGTTGAATTTAGACCTTATGAAACGGAGCTCAGTGTCGGTGTGAGGCTCGGTTCTGCCTCCCATCATTACAAATAAAAACTTATCTGCGTTATGCACAAACCCGACTCTGCATTTCGTTCAGCTGAAAGCAGCAAACTGGGTCTTGATGGTTCTGTAGGATGTGTGAACAGAACCATCTCCTGGTTCCTGAACTCCAGCAGCTTGTAGAACTCGTTCATCATTACGCTGCCAGCCGCTGATTAACTCTCATTAGATTCAGCTTTGGGCTGGCGTAGCGGCTCCGGTTGGTCTTCATGCCGCAGCGCCTAATCAGCCGTCAGCCCGGTTTCAGATTCCAGAGGAGCAGAAACGCTTTCTGTTTCAGACACCGTCCCGATTTCCTGCCGCTTCGCATTTCAGGCGTTAAGCCGCCATTTTTACCTGGAGAGAGCTGCAGGTGGAGGAGCTTGGAGCGGCCTGGTCTGGGTCCAGCATGGTTCCAAGCCAGTGGGAGTTTGGTTTTCACCCACTGTGGAAAACCTGATGGCTGCTTGTCAGCTGAGCGACTTTGTTGCTGTTCAGCATATTTTTCACAAATAACAGCAACTAGCAACTTTTTTCCAGCTATTGGAGATTTTTACCCAGCAGTCACACTGCAACAACTGAGCAACTTGCTTGCCCGACTCGCCACCAGGGGGCGTCTGAGTGACATGGCTTTAAACCAACCAGTAGGAAAATTCAACTGCAGTAGCCACACTTCAGCCCATAGAGGGCAGCACTGACACAGTTCTAGGCTAAATATTCTACAAATTTGCACAGAAATGTCTAAATTTGTAGGATTGTTGCTAAGCAGATTGTCTGCAGTGATGTCATCGCTGTAGTGGTCTGTGGTGATGAAGAGGAGCTGCTCTCTATTTACCGATGATCTACGCTCTTCACTCTAACCCTTAAAGCTGAGGTATAACTTTTATCATAAATACCTTTTTACATATTGGTGGAAACTGTCACCATGTGAGAAGATTGAGTTCCTCTGTTTTCTCTCAGTGCTAACTAGAAACAACCAATCAGAACCAGGAGGCGGGGCTTAGCGCTGTCAATCACAAGCTTGTCTGTCGGGTTGATTCAGTCAGCAGCAGGTTGATTCTGCTGCTTTAATGAAGAGAATCGTTCGTTGCCCGTCTCAGATAAAGTGATAAACTCTTCCTCTTCCTCTTTCTCCGTTCCTGTGAATCCTGTTGAAGCTGCTCTGAATCGATTCTCGTCTTCATGTCAGGAGCTTCAGTTTCCATCCAGAGGAAGCGTTGCCTCTTGTCTCTCCAGCTCTTCCTGTGAGGTGCAGCGTTCCCGCCGGGAAAAGCCAATACTTTGAGTTTCCTCAGAGCTGGAAAGGGAACCAGAAGGAAAAACGTCTGTAAAATAAAAACGGTCGGCTCCTCGGTTCTGAGCCGTTCTGCTTCGACCACCTCACGGTTTTTCATCCGTTTGGTTTCAGTGTCTGCTGGACGAGGCTGAAATATTCTAGTTTCATAAATGCTGTGGGAGGAAATGAAACTCTGTTGGGTTTCTCAGTAGAACATGGATGAGATAAAGAAAAGTTTCCTGATTAAATGTTAGATCTTAACATCAGACGCTGTTTGACAGTGAAACCAGAACGGATTTGATCCGCCAGCGTTTTAACTTCCACTTTTAAAAAAACTGATTTAAAATGTAATACCTGGAGATAAATTTATTTAAAATGTAATTTATTACCTGGAGACGACTGGAAACATTAAACACAAGGAACATTTTATCAGCAAATATTCAACTTTACCTTTAAATTGACTCATTAGCATATTTATCTGATGGCAGAGAAGAAATTTACATGAAGAACCTGGAAATCCTTTCAGTTTCATCCTCACACACATAGAAACACACACACATAGAAACACATAGAAACACACACACACACTTATGCATCACGAGTAAAAAACTTTAAATTATATAAACACTGAACAAATAACCTTTTCCAACAGGTTTAATACTCTAAACTCTGAAATCGTCCCGTTTTAATCATCAGTTTGCAGAAACTGGCCTGTGAACCTGCAGCTGAAGATCGTTACTAAAAGGCGAGCGTGGCGCCGCCCTTCACCTCAAACCCGGATCATAAAAGAGACAGAAGAGCAAACAGATTAGAAGAAGAGTTCAGTGATGTCATCGCTGCGTCTCCAGCCAATCAATAGAATCTCATTTCCTGCTGTGAATTTAGCTGCAGCGTCGCATTTTCACCAACCTGCTGCAGGCAGAGACACAAACTGCTGCTTCCTGTTTGGTTTCTGTGAAATGGGGGTTATGTGGATTACCTCTGAGCACTCAGTGTTTTACCTGAGTTTGGAGAAGCTGCTGCTTGGAGGTGAGCTAACTTACGGCGTTTCAAAACTAGTTACCATGGGAACATAGCGAGCGTTAATGCCACATGATTTTAATGTTTCCCAGTTATCTGCCTGAAGATAATCAGAGATTTTCCTGCTGTGTGTTCAGAATGATCGGATCCAGTCGGGTCATCAGGACCGCTCCCATCTAAAATCTGGGATTTTCAACATGTTGGATCATCTTGGCCACATATTTCAGTCGGCCATGTTTGTTTACTCTGAACTCACGATTTTCGGTCTGACGTCTGAATGTTGCTGAGTGGAATCGGATTGTGATGCTGCCGGCTCAACGCTGCTCCACCGTGTGTGTGTATGGGGTGGTTCTGCGTGTGTGTGTGTGTGTGTGTGTGTATGGGGTGGTTCTCAGGTCTTGTAAATTTTAAATCTCACCATGTGACACAAGAATTAAATCAGAACTTCCAGACCCAGAAGTGAAGTTTCACTGAAGTTGTTTGCAGCATTGATTATTGATTTCTTTCTCACCTGTTCAGTCTGACAGGTGAATTTCTGATTCTCCAAACTGAGATCCATCTGACTGCAGGTTAGATACTGACAGCTCTGAACTACTCAACAGAACCTCATCAGTACCGGGGAAAATCATGAACGGATCCAGGTGAACTGGGCTCTTCTTTGTGATATTCACTCTTGTTCTTCTTGTTTCCCCCTCCCGTCTCCCCCTGCCCCTCCTCTGACCCTTGACCCCTGACCCTTGACCCCGCTCCAGGCCTGTAAGTCCTGCTGAAACCTCTCATTGTCCTTTTCGCACCACTGAGAAGCAACGCCGAATCTCCCCACGCGCCCGGGATTAGGAGAAGAAGAAGAAATCTTCTCACCTCGACAAAATCCAACAAGCAAATCTAGAACTTTCTCCCTGGGACAGAACCGCCGCCTGTCAGCCATGTTTGTTTTTAAATCACTTCCTGTTTTCCTGCTGGCCCTCTTCTTTCTTCCGCTCCATCTTCACCTCTCTGATCTTGCGTTCCTATTCTTTCTTTTCTCTCTCTCCATCCATCATTGATTATTGATTTCTGTCCCAGCCCCCCCCCACCCCTCCATTGCAGAGCTAGGAATGTAGCGGTGTTAGCGGTGTTAGCATCGCGCCACATCCTGAAGGAACATTAATACTGATATTGAGCGAAAAAAGCAGATCAACTCCTGATGAAGCAGAAACCTGCTCTCCCCGTCGTCATGGCTACCTCTTTTACTGTAACCCCATGAAGACTGCCTGGCTGTGTTAGCGTCTCCCACCCGTCCGTCCGTTGACCTGCGTGTCCGTCCGCCCGCCGCCGGCCCAGTGAACTCTGCAGCCCGTCTGGTCGGCGGGGAGCGGCGGTTTTTATCTTCTCGTCGGAGCGTGTTTGATGGTTTGGTCTCGTCTCAGAGGACTGAAACCTTTTTCTTTGTCTGCCGTCTGTTGGTGGTTGTGGCTTTTTTAGGACGAGGTTGTAGCCATAAGCCTTCAAAATAAGAGACTCTGGAGTCGTTTCCTCATTTTGCTTCTGTTCTTATCACATTAGTTATCATGGAGTGGAAAACAGTAAATCTTTACAGTAATGGTGTAAACCTGAAAAAAAGTACTATTAAATAAATATTTTATTTTTTACCATTGTATAAATATACAGTATTGATTAACTTATGTAGTTTGATTGCAAGTCTTTCACAGTAAGTCTGTTTTAAAAGAGGAAATCATCTTTTCTGTGAATTTAGAGGCTATTGTTGTGTTCACTATTTTACTGTAACATCTTTGGTTTCTGATTGTTTTCCTTTTTAAATTGTGATTAATTTTGCACAATCAAGAGTGAAGTTTGTTTGACTGCAGCTGTTTGGGTTCGGTTCGTCCTCCCGCCTCTCCTCTCTGTCCAGCTCTCATTTCCAGTCAGAAGAAGAAAAACAAAGACTTGGTGGATCGTTTTGCTTTTTATCTTCGTGCTCATCGGAGAAATGTAGCGTATGCGTTCGTCTGGAAGACCAACTTAAACAAAAAAGGACATTTTGAATGAGTTCTGTTTGTCTTTTGCACTAATTTAATAAAGCCGTTACTGAAAGTTCCCATGATGCTTTAGGTCTTTGCTCTCCTGTATTTTGTACATATCTTTGTTTTCTGGTTTCTCTGAAGCAGCCGACGCGGCGACCGAGCGCTCCAGCTGCAGGTTTGTACATTTTTGATTATTGAAAAAGATTTAATTTAATAAACCACACAGCTGATGAGTTATAAAAAGCAAACTGCAGAATTAATCCTGCAAGAATTTTTTTTTTTGAAAAATTCAAATTAGATTCCACAAAAGATTTAAGAATTTATTTCTGTAATTCATAAACGAAATATTGAACTTTTGAAGAGAATCAAAGGGAAATGCTGCAGTTAAATTCATAGGAGCAAAATGACGTCATGCAGGAGGAAACGATTTGAACTTTTCCACTGAGTCGTGTTGCCTTGAAGAATCAGGAGATAAAACTGAAAGTTTCAGAAATTTACATACAAATAAAATCATTTTCCACTTTTTGAATATGAGAGAAGTGAAGCTGAGCAGGAAGAGCCCCAGGAGCAAAAAGAAAGTTTTTATTGAATATTAACAATGGATGTGTTGCATATTGTTCTGTTTTTGGAGCCATGAATAAAGTTCAGGTTCTGGTCATGGATGTTGTCATGTTAGTTTGGACCAGAACCTCTGAAGTGGTTCTGATACGTTGTGGTACTGAGGCAGTTCTGGACAGGAAGAAGTTGTTTGCCCTTTCTGCTGGCAGGGTGTTCCTAATAAAGTGGCCGGTTTTGACCTCCTGAGTGAGCAGCGGTCCGCCCCCTGCAGGAATCATCCAGGAGGAGAAAGCTCTGAGTGGCGCTCCAGAGGTCACGCACTTTGACCTTTCCCCCCTTCCGCTGGAACAAAACGCCGCTCCCTGAATTGCTCCTGATCGTGGCGCTCAGAGCGGTTGGCTGAACGCTGCAGACGGTTTTAACAGACATGATGGCCTCAGCAGGGCACAGGGGCATCATGGGAGTTTCAGTTTTCAACGTATTTAATGTCATCTAAATGTTTTACAGGGAGTTTTTATCTGTGTGTGTGTGTGTGTGTGTGTGTGTGTGTGTGTGTGTGTGTGTGTGTGTGTGTGTGTTCTGATTGGAATATCATATAAAATATGAACGTAATCTTTGACTTGATTTAACTTGTCCATCTCTGGGTTTATCAGGTTTGCAGAAACTCAAGCAATAATCCAAGAAATATTCCAGACAAACAGCAGAAGGACAAACAGGAATTTAATGATTTCACATTTTACTAAAAATAAAATAGTAAAACAAGAAAATGGACGTTTAGTGTCTGGTTGGCTTTAGATGTTCTTTTATTTCTGTTTTGCTAATTAAACCTGAACTCTTTCTAACTCTTTCATCGATGAAAACCATAAAGTCTGGAGGAACCTGAAATCCCACTCAGACTCAGTTATTCTGTCCTAAATGATGGTTTTGCTGCCATTAACACCTGATCCAGTTCAGCTCATTATCACTTTCCCTCTCATTCAGAAAAGGTAACGTTGCTCTAAACTGAGACTGAAGCTGAACAGAGATTTTTACTCTGAGTCAAAATGTTGGAGCAGATCCAGGAAGTTTCTCTTCTCCATCTCTCAGCAGGCGGATGTTAGCGTTAGCATCGCCGCTAACCAGGGTTACAATCATTTAGAGAGTTTTTGTCTGATTCAGTTTCTTTTTAGAACGGATCTGCTAGTTTTTATTAGTTAAATGTTGTTTGGTTTTTATTAGTTAAATATTGTTTAGTTTTTATTAGTTTTTATTAATTGTAATTGTAGTTTTAGCTTTTTCATACTTTGGATCATTTTTAGATGCAGAATTTGAAAAGTTCAGAGTTTTGTATTGTGATACATTAACTGTAATAAATACTGAGCAGAAAAAAACATTTTTGAAAACTGTTCAGTTCTGGTTGAACCACCAGCTGATTGTGGCGTTCAGAGCGTCTGCTTGTGTTGAGAAAAAACTATTTGACATCAGTTCACAAAGCTAATAAATAGATGAATAAACACGAAAACGAAGAATTTCTCCAACTTCAGTAAGTTTTATTTTCGTGAACACATGATTTAGTTCCAGGTGGTTTTCCTCCATTAGTTACTGTTATTATTTATTTCAGATCTAAATGAATGAATGTGTGTAAAGCTGCTGTTAGTTCATGTTCAGATTAGATCCATGTGAACATCAGGAAACGGAGCGACGGATCACTGACCTTTGACCTCAGGATCAATGCTGTTTCATCTGCAGATCTTTTATCTGGAGGTTTAGTTTATTTAATAACTGCAGGTTGAGCATCTGTAGCTTCATCTGACTTATTATGTTCACTAGAAATCACTTCACTTTGCACCAAAACTGAGAGGAAGGAGACCAGCAGGCGATTCTGTCCCCTTCATCCCCAACATGAAGGTTAATATTTCACTCAGTATTCTGAGATATCTGCATATTTCAGGCCAGCAGTAATAAGATTTATTTCTGCTTCATGTACCTGCAGTGAATCTGGGAGCAAATTATTCTCATCTGATCAAATGTTTACTTCATATCTGCATTTCTGATCCTTTCCTCTATATTTATTCCTCCATTTCCCTGCCGCTCCATCCTGTCCGGGGTCACCGGGGTCACCGTGAAGAACGGCGGCAGGCCGACCCGACATGGACGGTTCCCAGCTGCTGGTTTCAGTTAGAAACCTTCTGATCAGCTGGAGTGTGACTGAATTAACTTCAAGTTTTTTCATTAATATTTGATTTTGCTTTTTCTGGCTGGAAGAAACTTTAACTGTGAGTTTATTTCTGACTCTGAGGATCTAAAGATTAGGGTGATGGAAACTTGCCCCTCCAGCCTGAAAGATCACCAAAGAAAAATCTGAAATATCAGAAAAAACAAACAAAAAGGTTCAGGAGAAAAATCATAAATGCCCATAAAAAAGTGTATTCTTAAAATAAATCACCCAATGTGTTTGATTTTCTGTTTTAAGAAAATAAAACATGAGATTAAGACTTAGAGTCAGAGGTTCATCCAGTTTATTGATACAAAAGACCAAAAGATAGTTTTGCTGATTTACATCTAATATTTTCATCTCTTTATTCTTTGTTGCCTCAGAGATTTATGATTATTCTGCTTTGCATAAATGCTAAATGGAAAAGATTCATCAGCATGAAAATAGTTTCCACTGCAGCCGGTTGGAAGAAGTTAAGATAAGAAGAATAAAAACCGTTTTTGTTGCTCAGCATTATTCTAATCTAATTATAAAATGAAGTAGAAAGCAGCTTTCTGAACCATGTGGACTTTAATACTTTGTTTACTTTGATTATGCCGTTCTGTGATGGAAGATTTCATTTGGCTGTTTTTGTTTTTGTGCTGTTGGCTTCTGAATATTTTCTGCTCCAACATCGATAAAAGAACAATGTCACCATAAAAACACGGCAGATTTTTCAACTTTGCTGCTTTAAATTCCTTTTAGAGGATCAATTCCTGCGTTTTCAAAAAAACCTCAGATGCTTTGAAATACAACAGATTTCTGAAATCTGCATATCAGTTCATGTACTTTAACCCGCTGATGGTTTTTTAATGTTGCCTCCAGTCAATAAACTCATGAAACACTTGAACAAAATCTCCTGCAGACAGACAGAACTTATGAACTTTGTGTTTTACAGATTTTTACCACAAAATATGAGAAATGTCAAGCTGAATATGGAGGGTTGTTCTGTTGTTTATCCAAAACTCAAACGTCCCACAATGCTCCTCACCTTTACAGCGTCATCATTCAAGCATTTGGTTAAACCGTCTCAACCAAAGCCAGCAGCAGAGATGGACTCTGAGCTCCCTGGAGGAAAACCTGCCATGGACCTGAGCCATGCTAACTGTGCTAACTGCTAATGTATGATAATGAGTCAGTTATTACATCATCTCTATATGAATCAATTACAGTGAAGGAATTAGAGTCTCTGGTTTTAGCTCCCTGGCGCCGCCCTGAAGGAAAGTCTAAACTGTTTGTGTCCAGGATGTGTGGGGTCTGCAGAGATGTTAGTTGCAGATCCTCTGCTGCTAATGTGAGTTACTACTCAGAGCAGGAAGAAGGTTCTACCATTGTTCTTGAATCTTTCTGCATTATTGTTCACAAATAAAAAAACCATCTGAGATGAGAACCAGCAGAATCCTGATTGGTCCAGCTCAACAGTAAACACTGAAACCGTTGATGATCTGATGCTGACATCATTTCAGCTTCAGAAAATGGCAAATATAATAATATATTATATTATAATTATATCACTGCCTGTAAAGCTTCATTTGGCTTCATCCAAAGGTTTTGTGTTATTTATTATGTTCAATAAAACTTTAATGGCTCAAAACGTTATTAATATAAACCATGTATTGGGTTCATCTAGTCTCAATAAAATCTGTTCAAGTGGAATTGATTTTTGTAATTACCTTTAAATAAAGTGCTTGGTCCTCTCTGGGCCGGTTTCTGGATGAACGACCCGGACCGGGTCAGGTTCTGATCCGGTTCTCTCGGTGATTGGGTCGCCGCTCCCAAGTACCAGCATAACGAACCTTCAGCTGTTTGGAGCCAGCCGGGATGATTCCTCCTCTGCTTCCTGTTCAGTTTTTAATAAAATACTGATATTTCCCTCAGCAGCCAGTCATGACATCATTTATTGTCTACATGTTTTACTGAATCTAGTTTTAGTTTGTTTATATTGTACTAATCCACATGAACAGATCCAGTTCATATCTGGTCATGAACGATCTAATCTGGTCCAGATTTAATCCGGATTACTCAGCTGCTGTCGGATGGATTCTCCAACTTTGACTTTAATGTTCATAGAAAAATAATGATCATTATTTTTAACTTTATCATAGCTTCACATTTTAATGACATTTCATTCAAATCTAATAACTTTTTGCTCTGATGATCAGTTATTAATAACACTTAGAAAGAGCTCAGTTATTTGATATAAAATATAGACACATGTTTATTGTGATTTATATTTCATTTATGGCAGCCGATGTTCAGAAACATGAGGTCAGATATTTGTAAATCATGCCGGTTTCAGCAGCAGGTCTGTTCGTAAAATACTCAATAATCTGTCATATTAAAACATATTTTAAAAAACAACCTAAATAAAACCAAGATCATTTAAATCAGATCAGGTAAAAAATTCTGTTGAAACAGGAGGAGCAGGAAAAATAACCAAACGCAACCAGACAATAATAAAAAAAATGTAAAAGTTAAAAAAAGTTCTGATCCGAAATGTTTCATTTTTTTAGTTTTCACTAAAATACAGATTAAAATGACTAATCCACACCAACAGATCCACAGATGATGAGTTGAACATTCAACACATCATCAGTATTTTCAGAATAAAAGTCAGTTTAATGAGTGGTGAATATTATTAATTCAGGTTCATCTGTTTTATTTCGCCAAAGCTATCTGAGCTCTTGACGTCACCAACGAGTAAAACTAAGATAATAAATGTTATTGATAGCAGTTTTCTTTAAGCTCCATCTGAACCTGAATCAGAAACGTTTTTGTTCCCAAGTTTCTTTTAAAACAGCTTCGTCTTCTCTTCCAGTTTGATGCAGAATCATCAGAATCTGGGAATTATCTCATTTTTCTGTCTTGGTTTTCGGCGCTGCGCTGCAGAAATGTCTGCTAACGGCTCCTCCAGCAGAACCAAAGACAACATGACAATAACTCTGCATAAAGCCATAAGCGGCTTAGCAAACCGCGTTCCTGACACAAAACCTCAGGACTGGTCGTCACAATCCGTCCTTCGTCTTCAGGCTTCCAGCTGAAGGTTCGGCTCTGAAGCCGAAGATTGGACAGGAAAATGTCTGCAGAGTTTATAATCTCTCTGGCTGCTTAAGTAAAGCTGGAGTCATTCTTATTCAACTTCATCACCTCTAATAACGGCGTACGCGTCTCCATGGCAACACACAACCGCAGGCATTAAGATATGGACAATTTTAAAAAGAGCAGCAGAGGTACTAAAATCAACCAAGTTGATAAATAGTAAATAATAAGTTGATAATTAAGGCATTAAAATTTGCTTCAGTCCAATTCATAACATTTAAATTACTTAGAAATGTAATTTACATCAGTTAAAGAGTGTACTTTTAACAAACAGCATAAATTAAACTGAATATTTTCTTTCTTCCAGACTAATTATTCCTCTGGTTGAACTGAATTTGTTGGAGCTGAAATGATTAGCGGATCATCCAGTGACACGAACCAGTAAGAAATCAAAGCAACTGGTGGGAAATGATCTGACAGCAAAACCAGTAAGTTCAGAAACGTTAACCAAGTTTTTCTTCATAACCGGCTGGAAACGAAATTCAGAAACAGCAAACAATTCAAATACTGGCTCAAAAACACACACAGAAACACAGATTATATGCTCTAACTGACTTCCATACCTCACAGAGACAAGAGCAGAACAGGAGAAAGTTTCATCATCATCATCATCAGGCAGGTTATATGATGAACTCAGGCTCTTATATCAGTAGCTGTGTTTCCATTGACTGTAAATTTGCTCAAACTGGAATTCAAACTAAATTCTCTTAATGAAAACAAAAACTCTGAAAAGACTAAAGTTTTATTTTTACCGTGCTTCACTGATAGGGGGCAGTGCTGAGCTCCACAGACACGATGGGTGACAGAGAAGGAGAGGAGCATGGAGTCAGGTCATACAAGACTCAAAATCTAATAAAAGATAAGAAATCACACAACAACACGTTTAAAGAAAATCAGATGTGACCTCATAATAAATATTTGTATTTTTCTTGCTGTCATTTTGTTGAATATTATGGAATTAATTAAAATATAATTAAAAGCTTTTAAATCAACTAAATGGAGAACCGGCTCAGTTTCTGCAACAACACGGAATAAAAAGTTTCTAAGCCCAAAACTGAAGGAGAAGCTCAAACCTGGAAAATGATTTATGGCTGAAAACCTCCTGGGAAAATTTTTATTTTTAGCCTGATGCTGTTTTCGGCTCAGCGGTGGGGAGGGCCGAGCGTCTTCACGGCCGGTTTTATGACATTAAAGCCTCTCTGAGTTCAGGATGTGATGTTTTCTGATGTGTGGTTTTGTGCTGCAGACGTCCTGTCGCTGGCCAGACGCTGAGCCTCTGGTCGCAGCGTTCATACTCTGCTGAGGAGAAACATCTTTAGCGTTCCCAATCCCCCATGATGCATCAGGGCTGTGACGCTCAGGCTGGAGCAGCAATATGTGAGATATGGATGAACATCTCTGCCCCAGGAGACTCTCAGGAGAGACATCCATCTCTCTGTCTGAAGGGCCACAGACACATGCAGGACTTCCTGCTGCTATATTAGCACTTTTATTAGAATCAGGTTTGGGACGGCAGAAACCCTCCGCAGTCATCCGTCTGGATGATCCGTCCTCTGCTCCTCCTCGGTGATGGATGACGCGGCCCAGCAGGGAGCCTCGCGGTCCCTGTCCAGCCCATCGATTGGTGCCGCTGCCTGACTCAAACCTCCTGAAGGAGCAGAGAACAGAACCGCTCCGAACCCGGGCCGCGTTCCTTCATCATCATCCTCCACCTCCCGCTCTGTCCTCTACGGTGGCCGACAGGTGCAAATGCGCAGCAAAAGAGAAAACATGCAAACAAACAAAAAACACGCGCATAAATTAAATGCAGCAAGCAAAAAGCGAATAAAATGCAGCAAACAAAAAGAGAGACGCAAACAAAAAAGAAGACACCCCCGAATGAAATGCAGCAAACAAAAAGTGTTGAAAACGGAAGTGCTCCAGACCACTAGGGGGAGTCAAAGAAAATAGTATTCATTTCTATGGGACCAGATGCAAGATTCAGAGAAAGAAATTTGAAAGAAAGTAAAGGTACGTATAACTATATTTCTTTTCAGAAATATAGTTATACGTACTATATAACTATATTTAGTACGTATAAATACTATACGTACTTATATTATAAAAAGATACGCCGTCTTTTATAATATTATAGAATAACAGAATAATTTATGGGTAGCGTGATAGACTTTGTGTCAGTCATACCGTTCTGGGCTCGGTCTCGATTTTCTTTGACTCCCCCTAGTGGTCTGGAGCACTTCCGTTTTCAACACTTTTTGTTTGCTGCATTTCATTCGGGGGTGTTTTCTTTTTTGTTTGCTGTATTTTGTTCGCTTTTTGCTTGCCGCATTTAATTTGTGCGCGTGTTTTTTTTTTGTTTGCATGTTTTCTCTTTTGCTGCGCATTTGCACCTGTCGGCCACCGTAGTCCTCACTTCCTCTCTGCTGAACATTCATTAAAACATCTAAACGGTTTGATCCGAGTCTCATGTCTGACTGGTGAGGAGTTAGTGGAAGCAGAGGAGCTCAGTTTGTAGCTTCACATTTAATGACCTCACAGGATGTTTTCTGATTTAAAGGTGACCTGTCAGGTGAGCACCGACCTGTCGGCTAAAAAACAGATTCTGCACAAACTCATTCATAGATAATCTAATTTCCGTTTGTCCAGTTCTGCCTATTTTCAGAATGAGCTGTTTTAGGGCTCTGTCTCTTTAAATCCAAATACTCTGCTGCTGGCCACGCCCCCAACTCCGTGTTTACACTCACACATGAAAATGAGCAATTATACATGTTTTCATGTTTGGAACTAATCAACTATTATAGAAAATCAACTTTTTTAGCTTTACGTCCAGTTATTCCCTCATCATGAGCGACGGCCCACTCAGCTCCTTCAGACTAGCGGCAGCGAGTCTCCTTCTCTTCTTCAGAGAGAAGCTCCAGCGTCACTTTGCAAGTCAGATTTTATAACAACTGAAGGTTACAATAGTTACATAATTGTTGTAAAATTGTTGTAATCCCGCCCCTCTAGTGAGATATGAAGAGTGCAGGAAGCTGCAGTCAGATGAAACTCCATGAAGTTCAAACCAGAAACGACCCCAGCGCCTCAACCAGCATCCCGTACGTCAGCGCTGGAGAAGCAGCAGTTAGACACGAGTTGTGCTGCAGAGATCGGACGGCTTCGTACCGACGGAGGAACTAAAGAGGTGCTGAAATTATCAGCTGCTATATTCCTGTGATAAAAGGTCAGAGCGCTGCCAAATGAACAGGTTATGATGCTAGAGGTCAGAGGTCACGGCTCCATTCTTCTGTTTAATGTTTCCACTGATTGTTATGCAGATGCATCAATATTAAACCTCTTTAAAACGTTTTAAAGTTAATAAATCTTCATGTTTGATCCAGATCTGTCTGCAGGATAAAATCTGTAAATTTAATAACATCTGGAAGAATAACTGTTAAAAACAAAACTGAGTTTAACAGTTTTAAGGAAGAAATAATAATAAGAGCTAATAATTGGTAGAATCAAGAATAATATAAATTAATCACTGAGATTTTAGTTCTTATTGAAAATGTATTTTTCTGACAGTTTCCAACAATAATTTAACAAATTAATTTAATTTACTAACAAAATATTTAGTTCATAAGTAAGTGTTTGATGTGAGTTAAAAATGTAGATCACAAAATAAAAACACAGTTTGCTAATTAAATATTCCAAGCTAAGTATTTAACTAAATACTCTGTACTGTAACATTGCAGCAGGTCACAGTCCTTCCTGTTTTAAAGGAAACCTAAAGGCCTTGTTGCCATGGCGACGTCCAGGACAAAGTATGTGAGGGGACATCAGTCCGTCCATCGTCCTGCTAGAGGACACATTTCAGGTTTTTAATCCTGGATTCTGCAGATTATTTTCTTTCTCTACCTGCAATAAAACGGCAGCCTGGCGACGATTATTGTAATTATAGAAAGACACCTGCTGCACCGGTAAGTACAGACATTATGGTGTGTGTGTGTGTGTGTGTGTGTGTGTGTGTGTGTGGGTGTGTGTGTCCTGCAGCTTCTTACTGTGTTTTCTCCTAAACAGACATGTTTTAAAGTCCGGTCTCGTCCGCAGCTCTTCCTCTCATGACCAACGCTGCTGCAGGACAACAAGCTTTAGACGATAATTAGACAAGAACTCTGAGGAACAACGAGCTGCTTGGCTGTAAAGGAGGTCAAACTCTCCTCCTCCACCTTCACATCCGCCCAGCTGGTGATGCTGCAACCTGAACAGAGATAAAACTAATCAAATTAGAGCTGAACTAAAGTTTCTGCTGTTCTTTGTTTCACATTGTTGAACATAAACTGAGCAAATTACAAACTAAATTGTTTAACATCTAGGCTAGCACGTTAGCTTTGGTTACATTTACCCAGAATGCCCTGCGCTGTAGTCCACTTCCTGCTTTTGGAGCGGCCTCACATTCAAACCGAACCAGAGTTCACTTCAACTGAACCCAGTCTGAGGTTGGGAGGAGCAGAGGTCAGAGGGCAGAGGTCAGTTTGTGTTCACACCTCATCAGGACTGAACAGAGCTGCTGGGAACGAGTCCTGCATTCAACACAGAGAATATTTTCACTTTCCTCTGGATTTATTAAAGGATATTGGAGTAAAAGCAGCTTAATACATCTTAACATCCCATTAAACTCAAATTTAAAAATATGTCTGCAGTGCTTTGCATGCTGCACATTTTTGTATTTATTGGTTTGCAATAAATAATAAAAGAATATAATTTTATCAGCATAGATTTGTAGGATAACTCTCACAGGTTTCCAAATAATATTTTACATGAGCTTAAAACCAAACAAGATTTTTTTTCTTTATAAAGTTGGTATTTTGTGGCTTAGCAGCTGAACATGTCTGGCCTTCATCAGGAAGCATCATGCTGTGTAATAACCTCAGCAGTCTTCATCAGTGACACCACAACCTCCCACTGATCCATCTTCATTTGGCTGCATCAGTTTCCTCGTCCAGCGCCTGCTTTTTGTTTCTGTCGCTGCAGCAGGACTGTCGGGGCAACAGATGCTGCAGCATCTCTATGATGCTGCGCTCCCCTGGACTGGTTACCGCGGCCACAGGGGAGGCTTAATTAAAACCATTTAGATGGAAACGTGGTGGGAAAATGTCATTTTGTTCAGCTTTGACGCAACCGCAGGGTTAGAGGAGATTTCTGACCTCAGAGTTGCTGGTTTGGTTTGGGACTCGCCAACCAAATCAGGTTTGGGTAAAAAATGATCCCAATTAGCTCGGCGTGAGTCCAGCTGCTGCAGCAGCATGCAAGCGCTTCCGAGGCTGCAGGTCCTCACCGCAACGCCGTCTGCTCGGTTTCCATGACTCCACAGTCAACACAGATTAACACAAAGTCTCTTCTCTGCATGAGCATCTCTAACTTTTTTCTCCAGCGCGGCTCCGCTGCAGCAGAAACCATCTCAAACAGCCATTAAAAATAATGAGATGGCCATTTTCACCGCCTGTTACTTGAAAACAATCCATATCACACAGGGGACCTCCTGCTGGAGACTGAGGGCGACAATTTCCCAGAGAAATTACTGAACAACCTTTCGCTTCTCTGCCCTTGATGGGACGCTGAACATCCCAACACGACTCTGCAAAACGTGGCAGTTAGTCCTGCTGCTGCAGGAAACGACGCACATCTGACCTTTGTAAGAAATGAAGCCGTACATAAAAATAAAAACAACTCAGTCCTGCTCTCTGGTTTCCTCCAGGCTTCTGGGAGACACTGGGATTTCATAATGGAAGTGAAGATGATCGATTTTGCTTCTTTGCTCAGACAAAAGATTAGTGTGTGTGTTGGTGTGTTTGTTGATGTGTGTGTTGATGTGTGTGTTGATGTATGTGTTGAGGTCCCTCAGTTCGCCTGCATGGAGCCGACTGACCGCTGTCACTGTGTCTCCTGCTGGCTTCATGCTGCTGCAAAGCATCATGGGAAAAGCGTCACGATGAGACTCTTCATCTGGGTTATTCTGGTGCATGCTGAGAAACTCGGCTGGAAATGACAGAAACTATGAAATCTCAGATTAAATGAAAGTCGTCCGGCAGCGGGAGAGAAAATCCTGCAGGCAGGAGAAATGAAGAGAAGAAGCTGAAATGTGTAACAGCAGCAGCTGAAGAGGCGATGAGGCCGATGTAACTTTGCTTTGGTCTGATTTATAATAACAGATAAAAACAGAATGAAATCGCTGCGTTCATCTGGCTGTGTTGGAGGAAATTACTAATGTAACCACTGTTCTAGTTTTCCCCGATGAACAGCGCCCAGATTCTCTGACCTACACTCTATCAACTACCTCACAATGAGAAAATAATGTATTAATTGGCAACAATATATGTAGTGAATAGAGTGCGTAACTGAGCACAAGAGCAAGACTAAGATAGCTATAAGTAAGATCTAAATGCAGTGTGACTGTGACCTTATACTAAAATAAGGAAGGAAGATGGTAAAGTTGAATGTGTACCAGTTTAATAAACCGTACTGGTCAGTAATAAACCAAGGGCAATGCACATTAACAGAGCACAGATAACTTTCAGCACCATGGAACAATAGCACAGAAGGTATCCCACCCATTAATTAGATATTAATCGCAGGAAGTGCTACACTCAATATTACCACCCCAATAGATTAGTAATAGGATTTTAAGCACACTTAGTGCAACTGTGCTGCCTCAGAACCAGAACTGTTCAAAACAACCCCTTTGAACAAGTGGTATTCAATAAACAAAAACAATAAAGCTGAATGTATGAAATACAAATACTGTTGGCATCAACCACACTATTCAGTTTCTTGAGTTATTAAAGCAGTCCGTTGGCTTTTCAAACGTTGCAGGCCTGAGGAGACTCTGTTAGCATTCGTCCTCGGAATAGCAGTTCCAATGATGGCGGCTCCCAGAACAACCACGAGGAATGGGTTACTCACCCCACCATGGATTACCAGTTTTAGCCGAACAGCAATAAAACCGCTCCAACTTCGGTCCCACCGTCCGTTCCGGCTCACGAGCGAGGTTCGGATCTGCAGCTCCAAAATTCAAGCAAAACGTTGAGTGTGGTCCGGATCCGTGGCTCGAAAAACCAAGCAAAACGTTCAGGAAAAGTTGGTAGCTCCAACAGGTTAGCAATAAAAAAAAATAATAGTCCACAGCGGCACAGCTCCAACCTCGTCCATGAACGGCCGCCGGCCAACTGACTGTGCGTAGCAGCGGCACGTACACCTCCAGTACCGTCCTCACCCCAGTCCATCACAACCAATCAAATTGCTTAAACTTGATTTTGCCCTTGACTGACCAGTAAGGTAGAGCCAAGTAAAACTGATGCATTTACTGCCGGTAGTAAATAACAATATGTGAGTGTAAAACATTAACCAAGTTAAGAAAACGTGATTACTACTGTTTAAGGTGAAAAGAGCTACAATGCATTGTATTTAAGAAAATGTTTAAGGAGTGTGGGAGAAAAGAGTGATATATATATAACCTGAGGGGTTACATCCTCCCCCTTCTAAAAGTCCAGATGCCCTCATCGGACTATCTATGCAGAACAAATCAATTTACCCTTAGGTGGCTAAATTACTTGTCAGAAAACCCCAGCTAAACTACAGGAGGCACACACTGGAACACAGGGGCATGGCTCCTTCTTCCAATGGTGATTCTCACTCCTCGGTGTACTATCACAAATGGCTTGTCGATGGAATGTCCAGGCTTGTCATAACTGAGCCGAATGACTGGCTTAATCTCTCGACGTGACTGATGATCACTGAGGGGCTCTGCACTGCTTTCAGACTGACTAGCCAAAGGGAGCGCTCCCCCAGCTAGACCTGTGTCCGCCACAGGGTCGTCAGGCAGCTGCCTAACCTCTGGTTCCTCCTCAGCCTCTGAGACAGTAATAGCACTCATAGGCTCTGTTGGACAAGCACTGTTTGAAGTTAGTGTTGGGTCTGCAGTGACAGCAGACTCTCTGCGGTTGAAGTGATCTGCAAGGAGATCTAGTGCTTGGGAAACAGACTCTCTTTGAGCAGTGGATAGGTACCACAGATCATCTTCCTCCGTCTCAGACATGATCTCCTTGTCAGTTCTTTGCATTGCACTGTCATCAGGTCTGTTCGTCTTGGTCTCTGCTGAGGACCTTGTTTCTGGTCGGTGGCACTCTGGTTTCTTTTCATGATCAACAGGAAACCGAACCAGGTGTCCAATAGGTAGGAGATGGTCACGATGCAAGGTTTTGACAATGACTCTGCCCCTTTCTGGCTTTACCTTGTAAACCGGCAGGCTTGGCAATTTTTCAACCACTATATAGGGGCTTGAGCTCCACTTGTCTCCAAGTTTATTCTTGCCAGGTACACCTGTAGCTCGAATAAGTACTCTGTCTCCTGGTCCTAGAACTTGATTTCTTACTCTTGTGTCATAGTATCTTTTGTTGCGCTGGTGGTTCTTGTCTGCAACTTCTTGTGCCAGTGTGTAAGCCTTTTGCAACTCTGCTCTTAGCTTTTCAACATACTGAAGGTAACTTTGGTGGTCTGTGCCATCTGGAGACGTACCAAAGCATAGGTCAACTGGCAGACGAGCCTCACGACCAAACATAAGGTAGTATGGTGAGTAACTGGTAGCGTCGTTCCGCGTACAATTGTAAGCGTGAACCAGCAAACTGATATGTTGACTCCACTTTTGCTTTTGAGAGGGATTGAGCGTGCCCAGCATAGATAGGAGTGTGCGGTTAAAACGCTCTGGTTGTGGGTCACCCTGGGGATGATAAGGAGTTGTCCTAGACTTCTTTATGCCCAACATTTGTAGAAGTTCTTTGATTAACCGGCTCTCAAAATCACGCCCCTGATCAGAGTGAATCCTTGCAGGCAGCCCGTAGTGAACAAAGAACTTTTCAACCAAAATCTTGGCAACGGTTGAGGCTTTTTGATCTTTGCTGATGTAGGCCTGGGCGTATCGGGTGAAATGGTCTGTAACAACGAGAACATTGGCCACTCCCTTCGAATCAGGCTCAATAGATAAAAAATCTATGCAGACTAGGTCGAGAGGGCCACTGCTTGTGATTTGGTGTAATGGTGCAGCCCGTCGAGGTAGGGTCTTGCGGGCAACACACCTGCCACAATTCTTGATGTAGTCTGTCACATCGGAGACCATCTTGGGCCAGAAAAATCTGTCTCTCAGTAACTCAACTGTGCGATCAACTCCAAGGTGCCCTGACTCATCATGAAGAGCCCTGAGTACTTGTGGTCTGAACTGAATTGGGAGAACGAGTTGTAAGTTCTGGAGGCCGGCAGGCCTGGAAACTTTTCGATGCAACAGGCCATCTTTCATCAGGAGTTTTGAACTTTCCTTTTGTAGAAGCAATAAGTCAGGATGTCTGTTGGAGGGCCAGACCGCATCCTGGACTGCTTTCTTGGCAGGACCTATTACAGGATCTAGGTCTTGTGCTTTGGCCAGGTCCAGTTTGCTTAGTCTCTCCAGAGGACTTAACTGCAGGTGAGTAAAACAAGCATATGCATCAGGAACAGAACTCGGTGTGGCCCCCAGTTGGTCAATAAGCCGTTCTGGGTGCTCTGAGGACTTGGTACTGTCCACAGGGTGGAAAAGAGCTTTAACTCCAGAGGGGGGTATTACTCTCCAACCGAGTTCATCACCGATTGCATTTCTGGACAACCAATCAGCATCCACATTATCCCGGCCGGGTTTGTATTGGATGTCAAAGTCGTAAGTGGTAAGTGCGGCTAGCCACCTATGACCAGTTGCATTCAACTTGGCGGTTGTAAGTACATAAGTGAGGGGGTTATTGTCTGTCCTCACAGTAAAGCAGGCCCCATAAAGATAATCATGGAACTTATCCACGACTGCCCACTTCAACGCCAAGAATTCTAGTTGGTGAACAGGGTAGTTTCTCTCTGACTGACTCAACTTGCGACTAGCAAATGCAACAGGGCGTAAGCCATCAGAGTGTTCCTGATTAAGGACCGCTCCAAGCCCGTCAAGACTGGCATCCACATGAAGGATGTACGGCTTGGTAGGGTCCGCAAAGGCCAAGACTGGGGCATGAGTGAGGCACTGGATAATTTTTCGAAACGCCTCAGTGCATTCTAGCGTCCATCGCTCTCCAAATGACTCAGAAGGGTGATAGTATGGTGTGACAATGCGCTCATTTTTCCTTTGTTTCTTTTGTGTTGGTGGGTAACCCTTTGTAAGATCTGTGAGGGGCCGGACTATGGCAGAATAGTTGGCGATGAACTTGCGGTAATAACCGCAGAACCCTAAAAAGGACTGCAGTGATTTTAGGTTTACTGGAGGTTCCCAATTCGCCACTGCCTTTATCTTATCAGGGTCTGTTGCGACGCCAGCAGCAGACACGATGTGACCAACGTATTTGACTTGGGGTTGGCAAAATTGGCACTTATCAATGGACAGTTTTAACCCTTGTTCTCTCAGGCGATCGAGCACTTTCAGAAGTCGCTCTTCATGCTCTTCCAGAGTACGACCAAACACAATAAGATCATCGAGGTAGACTAGACACTGGAGGAGATTCATATCGCCTACTGCCTTCTCCATTAATCTCTGAAATGTCGCAGGGGCACCTGTGATCCCTTGAGGCATGCGTTCGAATTGGTAGAAACCCAATGGGCAAATGAATGCAGTTTTTTCTTTGTCTTCTTCTGCCATTTCAATTTGGTAATAGCCACTGCGAAGGTCGAGCACAGAGAACCAGCGACTCCCAGTGAGGCAGGCCAAGGCATCGTCTATTCTCGGAAGTGTGTATTGGTCTGGTATGGTTCTGGAATTAAGTGTGCGGTAATCAATGCACATTCGAATTTTGCCAGTTTTCTTTCTTGCGATTACAATTGGGGAGGCGTATGGTGAACGAGATTCTTTAATTATGCCAGCAGCAAGAAGCTCTTGTAAGTGTCGACGGACATCATCAATGTCTGCAGGAGCCAGGCGTCTTACCCGTTCTCGAAATGGTCTAGAATCTTTTAGTCGGATGTGGTGTTCAACCCCTTTTGCAAGTCCAACATCCCATTCGGTCAGAGAGAAAACTTCAGGTCGCTCAGCCAACTTTTGTGATAGTCGGACTTTCCAGTTTTCAGGAATGGGGGAGTCACCAAAATTGAAGACTGTCGGGTCAAGTCGTTGGTGGGGTACTTGGCTTGGCTGTATCTGGGTGACTATGTCAGCTTTATGGACATGAGCTATGACCGTGCCTTTAGGAAGGGACTTGGGTTTGGCCGTTTCATTTTTCAGGAACAGAGGGAATTGTTCTGCATCCATGTCCATGGACAAAAGCACACATGAGGGCATTAGCACCCCTGCAGGAAGGGATCTGGTAACAGGTGTCTCAATCACCAGTATGCTGTCCTCCAAAGATTCTGAGCAGGACACTTTACATGTAGCTGTAAGTCCAGAACCAGGGGGTATAGTTAGAGGCCCAGGTCCAACCCATTTCACAAAAGCTGCTGCTCTATTTGGGGTCACAGGTGACTTTTGGATGGACTGTGTGCACACCCGCATAGTTTGTGCCACCTTGTTGTTCTTTGATGCCCTTTTGGACTGTGGCTCATGAATGAAAGTCCGTGCATTTGTGCCAATAATCACTGGCTGCTGTTCGGGACCATTCGGTTCTGGACAGACTAAAGCCAAGACTGTCCGGGACCCACCTTTTACAATATCCTCAGGAAACTGTATTTGAGCAGCGATAAAACCTTTATAGGGGTAACTGTTCTGGCCAAGGCCCCAAAGGTCTAGACTCGAAATGGGGTGTAATGGTAAGTGGGATAGGTGTTGGGTATACCAACCCTCAAATACAATAGAAACAGTGGAGCCACTGTCCATTAAGGCATCACAAGGCTGGCCTTCAATAATAATTTGGCCTACTGTTGGTGCCCCAATGAGACCTGTAGGTATCTGGTTGGGTGTGGGAGGACCAATTTGGCTCACAGTGACTTGGCCACCTTTTCTTTCTGGCTCTGAAGACCGTGAGCTGGTTCTCTTTTGACTTTGTTGCAGTTTTTGCATTGACTGAATTAGTTTTCGGATGACCTTGGAAGAGTTTTCAGGACAGGTGCAATTGGTGGCAATGTGGCCATCTTCGCCACAACGGTAACAAAATACATTGGAACCCTCTCTGGCAAACTTTGTGGGTTCTCTATCTTTACGCCAAGAATTTCTTTGGTTCCTTGGCTGAGGTATAGGAGCCGTGGGTGGTGTAGCTTGTTGGCTGAACTGGTGTTGGAGACTAAGAACTTGTTCTTTTAACACATGCATCTCAGGATTAGAACGTGCAGCCACAGCTTGTGGCACTCCTCCAATTAGGTGAGGGCTATCTTGTCCTTTTACTGTTAGCTGCTGTACTTGGCTTCGAAGCTCCTTTATCTGATCCTTGAGGGCATCCATTTCAGAGAGCTTTGGTGTCTTTAGGTCTGCTGCGCCAACTTGTCGCACACTGGTAGTATGCCGCCTTAGCATTTTCTGATCCTCATCTGCACGTACCTCACTTAGCAGTGCCATGAAGGATGGGGGATTGTGAAGTCTTTCTTTTAGCCGCAGCTGCAACAGCATAATGTCAGATTCAACAGCACCTCGTAACAGCTGCTCAGCTCGTGCACGGTCTCTTAGGGCAGGAGGAACACCACCCTTTTGAACAGCCTTGGTGAGAGCTTTCTCCAGCCTTCTAACAAAATCTGAAAGTCTTTCATTTGGGTTTTGCTGCATAGATCTGAAGGCAAAATATAGGTCTTCACCTGATTCTGTGGTGCCAAATACATTTTCAATTGCCTCCAAGAATTTTTGAGGGGGTGTGTCTGGATCATTGCAGCGTATAGCTTGTATTATTTCAAGCGCTGGCCCCTTTACACTCTCAACAATCCTCTTCCGCTTCTCCTTGGCAGAACAATCACATTCATCGAGCATTAATTGTGCCTGCTCCAACCAATTCTCAAGTGTCTCTTCACCAGCAGGGGTGGGAGTAACTCCAGAGAAAACTCGTAGTCGGCGAAATGCATTGTTCTCCTGTGGGGGTCTCACTTTTTCCAACAGTTCTCCAACAGCCCGAATAATAGATGAAGGGTGCTCCTGTTTCAGATTTGACTCTTGGGAAAGCAAGGGCTCAATATCTGCTAATGTTTTTCCTTCACTTTCAAGCAGTCTTTTTAGTTTTATGGCAAACTCATCTGGTTCTTCAGCAGTTTCAGTAAGCAAAGTTAGCTTCCACGGTGATTCTCCCGTGTGGGGGAATATTTCTGGAGGTGCTTTGCTAGGGTCAACTGGATTGCGACACTCACACAGCAGTATGTCAGTTTTCAGTTGAGGGACAGACTTTTGGGCTCGGACACGTACTCTGCCGAAGGCTTTAACTGTCTCCATTAACTCTTCCACATCCGCAATACTGGTGTCCATGGGAACTCCACTCATGACAACTGCATAAGCTGGATTTACATTTGATTCGCTGCACCAGGTCTGAAGCTCTAACGGTGGGAGTGGGAGGGATGAGTTGGCCATTGTGGTATGATTATAGTTCTTCTAGTCTTGATTGTAGGACAGTTACTCGGTCTAATATCCCAGCGGTGCCTCCATTTATGTAACCACTGTTCTAGTTTTCCCCGATGAACAGCGCCCAGATTCTCTGACCTACACTCTATCAACTACCTCACAATGAGAAAATAATGTATTAATTGGCAACAATATATGTAGTGAATAGAGTGCGTAACTGAGCACAAGAGCAAGACTAAGATAGCTATAAGTAAGATCTAAATGCAGTGTGACTGTGACCTTATACTAAAATAAGGAAGGAAGATGGTAAAGTTGAATGTGTACCAGTTTAATAAACCGTACTGGTCAGTAATAAACCAAGGGCAATGCACATTAACAGAGCACAGATAACTTTCAGCACCATGGAACAATAGCACAGAAGGTATCCCACCCATTAATTAGATATTAATCGCAGGAAGTGCTACACTCAATATTACCACCCCAATAGATTAGTAATAGGATTTTAAGCACACTTAGTGCAACTGTGCTGCCTCAGAACCAGAACTGTTCAAAACAACCCCTTTGAACAAGTGGTATTCAATAAACAAAAACAATAAAGCTGAATGTATGAAATACAAATACTGTTGGCATCAACCACACTATTCAGTTTCTTGAGTTATTAAAGCAGTCCGTTGGCTTTTCAAACGTTGCAGGCCTGAGGAGACTCTGTTAGCATTCGTCCTCGGAATAGCAGTTCCAATGATGGCGGCTCCCAGAACAACCACGAGGAATGGGTTACTCACCCCACCATGGATTACCAGTTTTAGCCGAACGGCAATAAAACCGCTCCAACTTCGGTCCCACCGTCCGTTCCGGCTCACGAGCGAGGTTCGGATCTGCAGCTCCAAAATTCAAGCAAAACGTTGAGTGTGGTCCGGATCCGTGGCTCGAAAAACCAAGCAAAACGTTCAGGAAAAGTTGGTAGCTCCAACAGGTTAGCAATAAAAAAAAATAATAGTCCACAGCGGCACAGCTCCAACCTCGTCCATGAACGGCCGCCGGCCAACTGACTGTGCTTAGCAGCGGCACGTACACCTCCAGTACCGTCCTCACCCCAGTCCATCACAACCAATCAAATTGCTTAAACTTGATTTTGCCCTTGACTGACCAGTAAGGTAGAGCCAAGTAAAACTGATGCATTTACTGCCGGTAGTAAATAACAATATGTGAGTGTAAAACATTAACCAAGTTAAGAAAACGTGATTACTACTGTTTAAGGTGAAAAGAGCTACAATGCATTGTATTTAAGAAAATGTTTAAGGAGTGTGGGAGAAAAGAGTGATATATATATAACCTGAGGGGTTACACTAATTTATGGGAAACAAATGTTTAAAAGTTCAGTCTGATTGGGGAGAAGTGGTAACTATTCAGCCTGGCTGGTGTCCAGGTGTGTGTGTGTGTGATGGCTTATTATTATTATTATTATTTACACATTTCATCAACAATGCAGCTCAAAGTTCTTAACATAAAAAAATACAAGAAGTCACAAAAAACGGTCACCAAATTATTGAAAACAAACTTTTTAATGAGTAAAAATAATAAGTTGATAAGTTTTATTAATTATATTCCAAAGGAAACTGTAACCTTTCAATCTAGAAGTTTGTTCCAGATCTGTGGTGCATAGAAGCTGAAGCTGCTTCTCCATGTTTGGTTTAAATCCCATCAGAGGAAAAATCTGCTGGATGCAAATACTGCTGCGATCATAAACATGTTCAGACTCTATGAATATTAAAATATCTCATTCTGTTACAGCAGGTTTCATTTAACTGAACAGGTCAGAAGCTGTTTCCTGTCCGGTCAGACTCGGAGCGGAGAGGCTTTCATGTTCAGCAGGAAACCTTTGGAGGTGATGGAAAATGGGCAGTCTGGACGGCTCCAGTCTGGAACCAGTCTGGAACCAGTTTGGAACCAGTCCGAAACCAGTCTGGAACCAGTCTGGAACCAGTTTGGAACCAGTCCGAAACCAGTCTGGAACCAGTCTGGAACCAGTTTGGAACCAGTCTGGAACCAGTTTGGAACCAGTCTGGAACCAGTCTGGAACCAGTTTGGAACCAGTTTGGAACCAGTCTGGAACCAGTTTGGAACCAGTCTGGAACCAGTCTGGAACCAGTTTGGAGCCAGTCCGGAACCAGTTTGGAACCAGTCTGGAACCAGTCCGGAACCAGTTTGGAACCAGTCCGGAACCAGTCTGGAACCAGTCTGGAACCAGTTTGGAACCAGTCCGGAACCAGTCCGGAACCAGTCTGGAACCAGTTTGGAACCAGTCTGGAACCAGTTTGGAACCAGTTAGGAACCAGTCTGGAACCAGTCTGGAACCAGTTTGGAACCAGTCTGGAACCAGTCTGGAACCAGTCTGGAACCAGTTTGGAACCAGTTTGGAACCAGTCTGGAACCAGTCTGGAACCAGTCTGGAACCAGTCTGCCAGAGTAATTTTATTTTAAATAATTAAAAACTTAAAACAGAAAAACTGTGGAAACACTGACCTTCTTTAAATCTTATGTTATTTTGATGTTATTTTATGTTTTTACTCATCAAAAGTTTGAAACTGGTTTTCTGACTTTTATCACTTTATATTTTTGTGTTTTTATGACATAAAGCACTTTGACCTGCCTTGTTGCTGAAATGTGTTAGAAACATAAACCTGACTTAGTTTTTGTAAAGTTTTATGAAAAATTACTGTAAAAATGTTTGTTTATTATCACCATTACCTGCTGATCATCTTTTCTCTACGTTGTTGTTCATGGCCAGCGTTCGCAGCGTACGTTCGCTTCCTGTAAGACGCCATGCTCAGCCTGACGCAGGCGCTGCAGAGAAACAGAAGGATTTCAGAAGTTGGCTGGTTGTGTGATCACTGATCCACAGACGAGAACTGAAAGGTGCAGATGTTGCAGAAACAGCCGGAGCGTCGGGATCCGTCCTCAGAGCGCCAGCAGGCAGACACCAAGTTAGCCGCTACAGATTAAAATCATTTTATAAACTGCTGAGATCACCAAGTAATATTTCCAGTCTGATTAAGCAGCTTATGAGACCAGTAACACCAGTATTACCAGTTAGAAGTTGTGCCTGAACTTTCCCAGCAGAGTGGTTTGTGTAAATGATTAGGGAGATGATTTAGGAAGTTTAGAGTTTGAAAGCTCTTCAATTAGCTCGTCAGTATTAAGAGCAGAAAGAGCCGGTCGGTAATGAAGCTCTCAGCTGAAGCCATTATCAATCCGTCACCAGAGCCAATTGTTCCTGCTATCGACGGACCTCAGACGTCCTGAAACGGCTCCATTTAACCCATCCATGGATTAATCATGTTATTTGTTGGCCAATTTGCATGTAATTATTTAATAGCCAGTGTTTGTTTAAAGAGCCATTTTGAATGCTGCAGCTGCAAAGACAAAGCAGAAACACAAAATGATCTCAATCTGACGGTTAATGACTCATCACACATTTCCTCTAATAACAGCTTCCACTCGCTTTATGGAAACAGTCTGGAGATTATTTCTCATATTAACATCCAAACTGTTTGTCTGCAGAGTCAAAATATTTTCTGAGCTTTTCTTCATTATCTTGTTGTGGAATTTAACTTGCCTTGTTCTTAACTCTGGTATATTTACATCTTTACCTGATGCTGACTAATGTTCATGTCTGTTTCCAATCTTTGCTGCAGTGAAAGTCCAGCCGTCTTGATTTAACCTGATTAACACCCTGAGAACCTGCAGCAGGTTTTCTGTTTCGTGTTTCCACCTGCTGCAGACTAAAGTCAAACATCAGAACAGCATCTGCATTTAAAATCTCCTAATTTAGACCTTTATTTAATCCTCTTGACTAAATATTTCAGCTTGTAGCAGCTGTAATGCAGGATTATCATGTTTCTCTAACAGTTCTGTTCTGAGAGATCTTCTTGTTTTCTAAAACTCAGGATGTCAGACAATCTGACCTGAAACTAACGACGCTAAAGTCTCCGATTTAAACACTCCCTCTGCGATTTGGCCACAAACTCAGCCTGTTTGATATTTAATCATATTTCTGTTGTTGTTGTCATCATCTAACAACTCTTTAATCTTTGATGGAATGATTTTCTGGTCCAAATGCGACAGATCCCACAGCATGACGGTGAAATAATGAGCAAACGGATTCCAAGAAACGGATTCACTGAGCGAAAAAATGACTGGGAGATAAATCACATCATAGATAGATGGATATTAAAGATTTGTCTTTTAAATGAGGGGAAAGTTAGGACACCCTGTGTTCTATAGGAAGATGTTTAGTTTACTTCACATTTGGTCTCGCCATCCACACAGCCTGACACTTCCACCTCCGTGCTTCGCTGCTATGCAGCGAAAACCGGCCATGTTCATCCTGCAGCTTTCAGACCAAACACATGGCTTGTTACCTGAAGAGCTGAATGATGCAGATTTGCATTTGCAAGTAAATAAAAGAGACTAGTTTAAATATATGCTGAGAGTGAAACTCCTTCCTAAAAATGAATATCACAGATTTAAAAAAAATATATACCCGGGAGATCGCAGGTGATGTAGGAAACAGCGCCCCCTTCGCTTCCGGAGTGCAATGGTCCCATTTCCAAACGGCAGGAGGCCCCCTGCGGCCTGTTTGTTACAGCGAAGTCCTGCCAAGAAAAGACAGTTTGGTTGGGCGTGAGAGGAGCTAGCAGAGGAGCAGGTAGCTGGTTTTAAGTGATTAAACTCAGACTAGTCAGGAGAAGCAAGTTAGCAAGTTAATAAGCACGTTAGCAGGACACGGCAGAGTTTGGGCCTGAAGCTGTGCGCTTATTTCCTGGAGAGTTATGGTGAAGCTAGCCTAGCTGCTGCTAATAAGGACTTCTGTTAGCTGCCAAAGTAAAACTGGGGAAGCTGTAGAAGGTCGTTACCGGACTGGACCCCAGTCGGACCCCAGATGGGCCCTCCGAGGCCCGCGTCGCTCAGAGAGCCTCTGGCTCCGTGGGAAACGTGGAGCTGTGGATGTGGACGTGGAGAGCAGACAACGGTACCGTCCTGACCTGCAGTTTCTTCTCCAGAGGTCTGTCTGGACCACGGGGTGAGGTCCAGCCCGGATTAATCTGTGGGAAATCAAGATTACTCAAGGTACTGAGTTTTTCTTTAATATTTTGCGCTGTGAATGTAGGTTGGACTCCAGGCTGCAGCCATTAGGTAGTTTTCTGTTTTTAACCACAGTGGCTTATATTACTGGTGGTTCACACTGTATGTGCAGAGTCATTGTACAGTTGGTAAAATGCTGCTTTTTGTTTGCCTGAAAACCAAAACCTACCATTGAATTATTTTATTAATCATTATTTTGTCTAATTAAAGGTAAAAATAATGATCACAATAATCTACTTTACATTGTGTGTAGTGTAATTTACTTCAGTGCTTAATCTGACCTTAATACTCAGATTAATAACTAGAATCTTCTGGAATGAATGTTTGAACTGAAGTGATTGTTTTCTGTAAAGTTCCTCTTAAATGGCGCTGTAGAAATGAACTGAATGGAAAAATAAGTGTTGAGGAAGTTTGTTTTGGGAGTTCATCCGCTGTGAAGTGGACCCGACCACATCAGAACCTGCTGGTACTTTGACCTGAGAGCTTTGTGGATTTAAGAGCCAGCTGACAGATTATCATCCAAACCTGGTTAGTTTCATCTTCTGTTGCTTATTTTCCCTTGTTAAATATGAACAGAGTGAGTCTGTCCTTCAGTTTTCTATTAGCATTCATTTCCATAATTTCCTCCTTTATGCAGAAATAAATCAGCCGTTAATCACTCACTAAATAATTACTCAACCTGTTGCTGTTTTAAATCAAGGGAAATTATCTTTTCAAAAGGCCAAACATGATCAACATTCATGTCAACAAATGTTGTTTATGATGTTCTGGATCCCAGGATCTGCACCCGACGGCAGGAAGTTCTCAGCTGCTTCCTCACACCTTATTTCTACTTTAAATAAGAAAACTAGTTTTTCATAAAGTGATGGAGGTTTTTCTTTCTTTCTTTAATTATTTTCAATCCTCATTATTTTTCTAAGCTTTCTCAGGAGAAGCAAACAGTGCAGAGTTCTGGTTTTAATACACAGTGGGGCGGTTCAGTTTGGATTATTAACGTAACTCTGATTTTAATCCGCCAATTTTCTCAGAGTATATCTAAAGTATTTAAAGAAAATGCAGCTTGTGAATCTGTGACCTACCTGTGGGTATTTCAGCTCCTGCAGTCGTGCTAAAACGATATCCACAGTGTTTATTAATGCATATTAAAGCATATTTGGTGTTTGAAATATTAAAACAGTTATAGTGTAAGCTTTTTTAGATGTGGTCTCAAGTATTCATAAACCCAGACATCAAATTTATCACATTTAATTCCTCACTGGGACAGAAACGTTTGCAGCAGTGAACTGTTCACCGGCTGCAGAGCGACGACTTCCTGCCTGTTCAGCTCCTCCTCATCAAGATTCATTTCTGAATTACATTCTCTGCTCTTTTTCATTCTGATTTGTGTACTTTCAGCTTCCTTATGGTTTTCTTTCGGCTCCATGAGAAACTAAACTGAGCTCCCAGTCGCTGGAGGAGGCGTTGCTCTCTCTTCCCACCTGATCAGCCCAGATCGCAGCCACATGGACAGAGACGTGCTTTTGAATTGTTTTGCTGTAAAAAGGATTTTCTAATATCTGAAACTGATCAGTTTGTCTAAACGAGTCTGAGCTGCAGCAGCTTTTTACAGACTTCAGCTATAATGTCATCCTGAGCACAGAGACACTTTGATGGGATTCTGGGAAATTTTTCCAAAGAAAATGATCTCCAAGCAGTTTAGGTTATGAAGATGACAGTAAAAACATTGAGGCGACTGGAGGCCTGTGGTAAAATTACACAAATTAACAGCAATAATGATGTATTTAGTTGTAAGATAAAACATGTGGGTTCATTTTTCAGTCAAATTATCACCATATTATTCATTCATTTAAAAATGTCACATATTCAAATTAATATTTAATTAATATTAAATATTTAGTTTGGAGCTAAATATTTATATAAATATAAATATTTTCATTAGTGTAGAAAAGTTTATGATTAGAAGAAACTATTTTTTTTTGTAATTATTTTTTTATTTAGAAAGTCAGATTTCCATCACTAGAAGAAACAATTTAAAGAAGTTTAAAAGTATTCTGCAAAAGTTAAGAGAAGAATCAGGAAAAATGTTCATGAGGATGAGCTGAAGGAGGCGAGCAGAAATCTGCTCTTCCCTGGATGTGATGAAGAGGAACGGAGAGAAGCGAGGAACGGAGAGAAGCGGAGGAACGGAGAGAAGCGAGGAACGGAGAGAAGCGGAGGAACGGAGAGAAGCGAGGAACGGAGAGAAGCGGAGGAACGGAGAGAAGCGAGGAACGGAGAGAAGCGAGGAACGGAGAGAAGCGAGGAACGGAGAGAAGCGGAGGAACGGAGAGAAGCGGAGGAACGGAGAGAAGCGAGGAACGGAGAGAAGCGAGGAACGGAGAGAAGCGGAGGAACGGAGAGAAGCGAGGAACGGAGAGAAGCGGAGGAACGGAGAGAAGCGGAGGAACGGAGAGAAGCGAGGAACGGAGAGAAGCGAGGAACGGAGAGAAGCGAGGAACGGAGAGAAGCGAGGAACGGAGAGAAGCGAGGAACGGAGAGAAGCGGAGGAACGGAGAGAAGCGAGGAACGGAGAGAAGCGGAGGAACGGAGAGAAGCGAGGAACGGAGAGAAGCGAGGAACGGAGAGAAGCGAGGAACGGAGAGAAGCGAGGAACGGAGAGAAGCGAGGAACGGAGAGAAGCGAGGAACGGAGAGAAGCGGAGGAACGGAGAGAAGCGAGGAACGGAGAGAAGCGAGGAACGGAGAGAAGCGAGGAACGGAGAGAAGCGGGGAACGGAGAGAAGCGGAGGAACGGAGAGAAGCGAGGAACGGAGAGAAGCGAGGAACGGAGAGAAGCGAGGAACGGAGAGAAGCGGAGGAACGGAGAGAAGCGGAGGAACGGAGAGAAGCGAGGAACGGAGAGAAGCGAGGAACGGAGAGAAGCGAGGAACGGAGAGAAGCGGAGGAACGGAGAGAAGCGGAGGAACGGAGAGAAGCGGAGGAACGGAGAGAAGCGAGGAACGGAGAGAAGCGAGGAACGGAGAGAAGCGGAGGAACGGAGAGAAGCGAGGAACGGAGAGAAGCGAGGAACGGAGAGAAGCGGAGGAACGGAGAGAAGCGAGGAACGGAGAGAAGCGAGGAACGGAGAGAAGCGAGGAACGGAGAGAAGCGGAGGAACGGAGAGAAGCGAGGAACGGAGAGAAGCGGAGGAACGGAGAGAAGCGAGGAACGGAGAGAAGCGAGGAACGGAGAGAAGCGAGGAACGGAGAGAAGCGAGGAACGGAGAGAAGCGAGGAACGGAGAGAAGCGAGGAACGGAGAGAAGCGAGGAACGGAGAGAAGCGAGGAACGGAGAGAAGCGGAGGAACGGAGAGAAGCGAGGAACGGAGAGAAGCGGAGGAACGGAGAGAAGCGGAGGAACGGAGAGAAGCGAGGAACGGAGAGAAGCGGAGGAACGCTGCCTCCTCAGAGCCACAGCAGCCATGAACTCGGCTGCTGACGGAGCCACAGAGCGATCCGATCAGTTTGGAGGAAGCTTAACGGAGCTCAGGAGTTTGAGGAAAGGTGAAGTTCATCGGAGCAGAGGTCAACCGACGGGATCAGTGACGGCGGCAGCAGAAGAGAGAAAAGGTTTACATTAAAGGAATGAAAGCTTTAAACTTTGGACCAACTTGTGGACCTGAACTGATCCGATAAAACCACGAGCCTCAACCAGACGCTGCTAAACCTGCTTACCTGATATTAACCCAAACATCATGTTTCTGTCTTCTTTACATTTTGGCTCTGAAGCTCAGTGGAGATCCACCAACCAGGAGGATTCATCTGGTCAAGAGATGAAGGCTGCAGGTTTTTATCCAGAGGAAGATTCAGCCTGGACTCCAGAACCCGAACAGAACCTCAGGCTGATCTCCGCCATGCTGCGTCTCTGTTTCTACAAGGACCAAATCATTCAGTCAGACCCTCACATAAAACACATTAAGGAGCAGAATTACAATAACTTTTATTTAACAACAAAATTACTAAAACACCGTTTAGTTTAGTTTTTTAAAACATGATTCTGTTTGACAGAAGCAAAGTATCCTGGAATAAATTCAGCATAAAAGCTTTTAGTCTTATGTTTTCCCATCAGGAACAGTTGATGTTCACCAGGTTTCATTTATCAAGCCGTCGTGAACACGCCGCCGTCTGAGCGGAGACTGACAGATGGACGAGGCGTCTCATCTTCGCTTTGATGAAAACTGATGGAAGGACGCCGCAGCCTCAGCTGACATCACTTCCTGTGTGATTATGAAACTTTACCGCCTTGCAGTCAACAGTTAGCCGACAGCTTCACCAGAACGAAAACATCAACAAATCGCCTAACTTTCTTAAATATGTATTTCTATTAATCTTACAAACATGCAAACTGCTTTGAAGCTGCACACCGTCCCGGTTTGATAAATACAGGAAGTGAAGCGTGACAGACATGATGAGTTAAAGTCCGTCTCCCTGAACTGGGATATTAACTGACGTTCCTGATGGGAAACGATGCGTCGGTGACCGGAGCCGGTAGCTGGGCCGCATGGACCATTTACTTTCCATCATGTTTTGTTTTAGTAGCCAGAGGACGGAGTGTGAAACTCATCAGCAACAGAGCTGCAGTAAATCACAACAAACTCCTGCTGGCTGGACTTGGTTTGCACCTTTCAAAGCAAATAGCTGTGGGTAAAAACAGGATTTAGGGATTACCTTGGATAAATGCAGCATCGCTTATGGAGTTGTTCACAAAGTCAGGCACTGTGGGAAGAGAAGCAGAGGAAAACAAAGAGACGCTCTGATGAGGCGCCTGGTTTAATCACCCAAGATCAGGTGACACTTTTTAATTAGTTAGCATTTAAATGGTTATAACACGTCAGGAGGAGTTAATGGGAGACATATAGGAGGATTTATGAGGTGGGGTTATGTGGAGAGTTTGAAGCAGAAAGTATTTTACATGCAATAAGCAGCAGCGTCTGTTTAACACCTTATGTTGTAACAGGTAAAAACTTTTAACTTTTCATTCTCATTCTCCTTTCTAAAACCTGAATCAAACTGAAGAACCGGGGAACAAATCTGTCCGTTTATACAAATATACATTTTATACAAATATACGTTTTATACAAATATACATTTTATACAAATATACGTTTTATACAAATATACATTTTATACAAATATACGTCCTGAAGAATCTCAGATTGAAAATAACATTTTAGCATTTTTCTTTTTAAAATGTTTTTATTTGGTCTGATGTAATATTCTAATTTGAAAGCTATGGTTCATTAATCAGCTATCAAAATGGCCGCCATTTAAAATGGTTTTAAATGATGTTCAAATAATGACTGACAAATCCTATTTTCATGGTCCAGTTAATATTATAAATCCTAACTGTATTAAAAAAATCAAAATGACTGGATATTATGATGACACAATAAAGATTACACTTTGTAGATCTGTAGTGTTTCAGCTTTGATTCAAAATAAGAACAGACACTGAAAGAAGCAGATTCAATTAAAACACTTGAAAGAAAAGAATAAAGCAAGAAGAGATTTTATTCAACCAATCAAATGTGAAAACTATGAAGATAAAAAGAGAAGGAAAAATGCAGAAAACTAAGAAACGTCAAACTAAAAGAAATGGAAAGAAAAACAAGGAGGAGCAAAATCACAATTATTCTGGAAAATAAGAAAAATGATTAACAACCAGACCTGATCAATATCCATATAACAATTAGACAGGAAATCAGACGTTTAACTAGCTGACCATGAAATTCGGCAAATGGATTTACGACAATAAATTTGCTTAATTGAAGCAGAGGGATTAAAAAAAACTTTTTTTATAAAGTGTTTTTTGGGTGTATCAAAAAAAGGCATGCCACACTTTTCAGATTATTTGCCAAAACTGTTAAAAACCATGAGCTCTTTTCTGAAAACTCCGGTTTTATGTGTGTTGATCCCAGTGGAGTGTTGAATACTTCTGCCCCTGTGATGAAACCGGAACAATGGTTTTTACACGGATCAGAACTCGCCATGACGCCGGATGAAGGGTGAGGAAGAGGAGGGAGCAGAACTGAACCTGGCCGGTCCAGACTGGCTCTGGCCTGCATTGTTTTCCATTTGGTCAGAGAAGCTGCTGCTCCGACATGGAGCATAAATCCACTGATTTTCCTTTTGTTTCAGTTTTCCTGAATGACACCTGTGAGGTTTTACCAGGTAATTATGTGAAAGCAGCTGAATAATGGAGACTTGGAAAATAACTTCACAATATCATCACTTTTCTACTGGAGACTTTGAACGTCAAACTGGAAAACCTGATTCAATTTAGCAGCTGTTGTGTCAAATTTACAGTTTTTGGACATAGATTTTAATTAGAGCAATCCTAATTCAACATAATCTGTAATATGTTTTAATTTCAGAATATAAGCGGCTCTGCATTAGATGAGCTAAAAATCATTTTTCTTTCCGTTTATATTCTTCATCATTTAATAAGCAGAAAGTTTTACTCTGAAAAAGATTGCAGACTATTTTACACTTTTTAAAAAAATGTCTTTGCTTATTAGATTTCCGTTTATTTTTTTTCACGTTGCATGAGAATGTTACTGGAGGTCGACATGCTAGTGCTAGGCTAAATGCTATCATTGGCATTCTAGCTAGCTTTAGCTCTTCAGCTCATGTTAGCTGATAAACTGACTTTAAAGCTTTAATTTCTGCATGAATCTTTGGATTGACTGAAAGTTTTCTCTCTTCTACAGTTTTTCTACTCGTTTTCAGGCCTTTTCCTTATTTTGTTGTTTCTGTATGTTTTTTAATTTCTGCAGTTCTTCAGAACAAAGATATTTGACTTCAAATGACTTTGCAATTTTCAGTAAAAATATTCACAATGTTCATGTTTTTGCAGAAAATACAAATTTTTAGTTGTAATAAAATATTCAGTTCTGTTCTGGCAGTTTTATTATTTAAAACTTTGAGTCCTTTAGAACAATTGATGCTTATTTTTGGATCCGACCTTAAAGGGACAGTATTGTGTAAATTTGACCTTTTTTTATCTTTCTGTCTGGTTCTAAAGTTTTTCCCTCATCAGAAACAAACCTGGAGTTTTGCTTTGATTCTTTCATGTGTGAGAAATCCTTTAGTTTCCATGGCAACCACACAGCTGTGCTAAACACCTGGAGGACTGAGACCCGACGTCGAGGCGCAGCTCCTCCCCACTCAGCTCCTTCAGACTAGCCAGCAGTAATTAGCAAACAGCAGGTGGAGCTGCTGAGCTGCTGCTCAGAGCAACGCTGGTAAAAACATTAAAGGGTTAACAGAGGAGCCATGTTGGGACGACTTCCTGGAGGCGGAGCTTCAGAAACAGCAGGAGCTCATATTTCTTTTAAGTCATATTTGATCAAGTATTTTAATAGCAACTGAAGGAAACACAGTTACTGGATCTATAAAATGATTCTACACATATTACTGCCCCTTTACAGGAACTCAGTGTTTCGGTTGTTTTACAGTTTGCCAGAAGTTTGTTCCAGATTTATGATGCATAGAAGCTGAATGCTGCTTCTCCAGGTTTGGTTCTGGTTCTGGATGCAGAACCATGAAACCTGAGAGGTCTGGCAGGTTGAAACAACAGAACAAGAACAAAGATATGAAACCGTTTTATCTGTCAATTCTGCAGCTGTTCTGACCCGGAAGACGCGCAGAGACAAATGGGAAAGGAGCGACCGACTCGGTGGGTTCTGGTTCCGCTGGGCCAACGGCGGCTCAGCTCATCCATGAAGCTGCAACTTCTGCTGCGTTCCTGCAGCTAAAGGTCTGTCTGTATATATTTACACTGTTAGTGATGAAGTCCCAACTGTGTGTCTGGTAACAACATTAAGCTTTGTTTAGATTTAGTGAATAACCTAATCTGATACAAAACGTCGGGTCCAGTAATGCCGACTGATCGGGGCAGAAAATGCCATCAAGAAGCCAAGTGAGTTTTAATTACGTCTCATAACCAGACAGAGCAGATCTGTCAATCTCAGGCTAACCGGGCCGGAGGGAGCGGGGCGGAGGGGTTCAGGGGAGACGGACGGGGGAACAGAAGGAACGGAGGGAGCGGAGGGAACGGAGGGAGCGGAGGGAACGGAGGGAGCAGAAGGAATGGAGGGAGCGGAGGGAACAGGAGAAGGGAAACGTTTGGTTCATTCAGCATGGAGAGAGTCTGAGTGAAACTCTGCTGCCCTCCGAAGGCTGCATGATGCAAAGTGGAACGAGCTGCAGGAGTCTGTGTGTGTGTGTGTGTGTGTGTGTGTGTGTGTGTGTGTGTGTGTGTGTCCATGTCCTGATTGCTCAGAAAAGCATGAAGCCCTTTGAAGACGGTCCAGAGGATTGGTTGGGCTGCCAGAGGATGGAGGAGGAGAATGGAGATGATTGGAGATGAGAAGCATGAAGGATGGCCGGGGACTGCGAGCAGGATGAATGGATTAACACACCTGAATGAATCCCACACACACACACGTCAGTAGCCTGCATGAGGACCCCGTATCGGCTGAACTCTCTTACCTGACTGCGGTGGAGAACGGACCACTCAGTGACATTTGGAACATGCGCTGCAGCAGCCGGAGCCTCCGAATGCAGCAGGCATCGATTTCCTTCAAATGTCAGGAATGTGAGCAGCAGTAAGACGGCTGAACGTTTCCACAGGGCACAAACAGAGTGGATGGTCCACAAAGAGAAAACTCACCAACTTCTTAGAGGTGAAAGGTCAGCGGCCTGTTCCTCTGTCATCTGCTGGGTCAGCAGCTCCAGAACCAGAGAAACTCAGCAAGCTGACGAAGAACCCTGAGCATCGTCTTCATCACACTGACGCCACATTCACACAGCAAGAAAATGCAACTCCAATTCTTTTCATGGCCAAATGGCCCAGTTCTGACCTGTTGACCCACAAAAACCCTGATCTGTGGAACTGAAATGGATCTGATTTTTCAAGCCTCTGCAGTCGACCCGTCATGTTGCGTTTTATTCAACGTTCTCACCATAACTCGTCAATTCCAGTTTTTCGCTGAAATCTGATTGTTTTTCTGCATGTTTGTTCATAATTAAAAGCGATCGCAGTCAGACTTCTGTGTGGACGGTTTCCGACCCCAAAGCAAACATAGCCGTCCGCCAGCAGCGCCGCGTTTACAGCAGTAAAGATGGCCGCTGCAGTAAAGATGGCTGCCGCAATGCCGCGTTTACAGCAGTAAAGATGGCCACCATCTCTGGATGGATTATAAAGTTGCTGAGAGCGACAGCACGGTCAGCAGGAAGCTAACAGCTAACAGCAGCAGCCATTAGTGGAGCTGCAGCTTCTGACCCGGTTCTGACCAGGTGTTCTGTTTATCTGTGCTACCTGTAAATCCGTCCTATCTTGTGGTGATGTCACACCGATGCTACGTCACATACTGCTGACGTTTTATTTAATTTATTTTATAAAAGCCTTTCACTAAGCTGCTGTATTACTTCATGTTTTTACTTTACATGACAGCAGCTTGTAAATATATTTATAAATGACTTTAGTTTCCCGTCTCCAAAGTCATTACTGTAAACAAGTTATTATTTGGCGGTTAATCAGGACAAAAATATGTTGTTTTTTGGGCTATTTTGTCCCAATACTTTAAAATATTTAGTTTAATTACACTCTTTTTTATTACTAAACTTTGCTAAATAGAAGTTAGCGATACTATGTGGGATTGATTGTAATAGCCGTGTAATATTAATGTATATTAATCATATCCTATCATTTCAGTGACACATTGTGGGGTAATTTCATAAAGTCTGTCATACAGCAGATTAATGCACAAAAAAGAGTCACACTGATCTGTATTTGTCTTTAATTTAATTCCAATAAAACCTGTTTCCTCTGTCTGATGCTGTTTTATTCTTACAAACCTCTGTATCTAAAATATTTTAACAGGTAGGATATTCTAGTAAAGGATTAGTGCAAACATCTACAGCTTTTCATTTTAAACAGGTAGATATTCAGATGAAGGAAGTGATCTTCTTGTGGTTTCGTCATGGATAGAAATTGTTCCGATGCTAAGCTAACCATAACTGCTAAGCTTCCACTTCAGTCACTCTAATATTGTTATCCAATATATTTAACATGAACAACCTGCTATAGTTTTCTGATTGTAAACATGACGGTAGCAGCTTTGGACGGGTAGCACCGACAGACAGACTTAGCCATCTGTCCGTGCTACTGTAAAATCTGACGAGGTAGCACTGACAGTCAGAACACCGGTTCTGTTTGGGCGTGGAGTCGGACCAGGAGTGGTCGGTTGGGATGTGATGCGTTCACTGACTCAGGCTGCTTCCATCACTTCATTATCATCATTTTCATTGGAAACTATCGGATCTGATTTAGTTCCAGGGAACAGATTTAATTTTTTAGGTGAAAAGATCAGTCGGATCTTGACCTCTGACCTTAGCTGAGGCAGTTCAGCCTGCAGAACTCCAGATGTTCTGGTTCTTCTGGTGAGTTGTTGATGTTCTGTTGGAGTGGTTCTGGTGGGTCGGTCCAGGTGAGGATCCTGGTTCTGCTGTGGTCCTCTGGAGTCCAGAACCTCAGAGGCGGTTCTGGTTCTGGAACCTTCCAGGTCGATGGATGACTTTGTTTCTGTTCTCTCTGGATCTGGGCTTCAAGAGGAGCGGGTTGATTTCAGCCTACTTCGTGTTGTCAGGCGGGTTCTGTGGCTTTCCCCTGAAATATGCTCAATTTATGATTTACCAAAGTTGGTTTGGATCAACTTAATGAAACCTTTAAAAACAGGTCGGATTTATTACCGAAGATATTCCTGATTATCTTTTATAATAATCTACGTCTTCATATTTTTGATGGTTTAACAGAGACAGAGGATTTCCTGTGGTTAGAAACTCAATACTTCCACCTACAGAAACATCATGAATGTTACATTTGTTAAATTTTAAATAATTGTTTTACTGTTTTTATTCTTAAATCTTTTTTTTTTTTTTTTTGCTGAGTTAATGTAAAAATATCATATTTTCCCTATTTTACCTGCTTCACAGTCAAACTTGTCATCTTTCTAAATATCATGCAGCGTTGGACTGAGGTAATGGCTCTCCTGCAAAATAAGCTTCACTTTATTCACACGTTTTACAAACTGATAAACAGCCATGTGTGTTTGGTTGCACCTTCTGAACCAGCTCTTTCTTGTAAATATCTTGGTTTCGTGTCTCTGCAGATGGAGACGTTCAGCTGAAATCTGCAGCTAATCAGAATTAATTTCAGTGTGAAAGCACCTCCACAGCCTCTCTGCTATTCTGGTCACTTTGGATCTGGAAAGAATGGATTAGCTTCATTCCTAAGGCAATTTCCTTACGATGAAATGCGCCATCAGCATGCACACACACACGCACGCAGCATCGCCGCAAATTAAAAGGACTGTCAGCGATACCGGATTATTTTAGCTGAGGCACAAATTTCCTGAAAAGAGAGAATATCCAGTCGATTGTAACGAGGTCTTCTTCCTGGTTCTGGGATCAGTCGGAGTTCAGGATGATAAATATCCATCAGATAAACTGATCAGCAGGACTAAAAATCTGACAGAAGTGGAAATTAATCAGTTAAAAATCACGACTGAACACAAACCGCTCCAAAGATAAAAACAGTAATGGCTTGAATATATTGTCTGAACTAGCCTGACTGATGTTTGATAACCAATATTTAATGACGTCATGTTTAAATTAAAATCTCTAAAGAACAACATGTCAGCACTTTCCCCGTTTGTTTCACTTTAAAGCCATTAAATATTTTAGGTTTTTTGTCCATCTACACATTACATATAAAACATTTACATAAAAAGTCGCTCACTGAAGTGATTTTACCTCTAAATATTTCCAATCAATAACTAAATCCTAAAACTGTTGAATTATGAAGTCACAGTTTGATGGACATAGATATTATTGGCTGCTTCTAATATTAGCATCAGCTCTACTATTATTACGTTTTATTTTGGCCAGAGCGAGTCCAAACGAGCAGCGCTCGTTTGGGTGGCATGTTGGAGTTATTTCCATGGCAACCCGTGGTGGCGTCCATTCAGCCAAACATTCCTCCAGAGACTCGTTTTCTTTTTGTCTCCGATGTCTCCAGAGACAGTGACAGAAGGGCAAACGTTAAACAACTGTCCTCTTCATGCCTCGTTATTCCCACACACACACATCCTCTCCATCAATCTGACCATTTAGTTTAACTTTATTTCTCACTCCATTAGTTTCTGGGACACGCAGCAGCGCAGAGCTAAGAAAAGAGATGCGTTTGAAAAAATAAAAAGAAAGTTTGACTCCTGTGAGATAAAATGTAATTTCACAGTCAACTTGCTGTGATGTATTATTCCACAACAACGGGGCGGCGGCTGATAGGAGACCTGCTTGGCACCGAGTCCTTAGGACATCAATGACGATCTCTGGAGAATGATTATGTCTCCGAGTGTGGAGGGAAAAATCATTACAGAAAAAAAATTCAATACATTAGGTCAGCACGATAGTTTAACAAACAGAAAAATATGTTTATTTTTTTAGTTTATGAAAATATTTCCAGTTCATGCTTCTTTAATGGGCTTTGAAGGCGAGAAGAGCAACTGCAGGTGAAGCTGAAGAAAGAAAAAGATCTATTTATCTTGTTTTGTTCTGTTTACGTTGCAGCAGCTCATCCTGATGAAAGAATAAACATCATTTATTCCAGAACCCCCCATTACATGCTATTACCTACCAACATGCTTTGGTATTGATGGATGCCTTCTGCTTCATTAGCTGCAGTCTGTTCTGAGAATCACTTACACAATCAAACAGCTTTGGCTAGAAATCTAATGAGGCGCGCAGCAGATGGGCCGAGTTACATCATGGAGGAAACGGCCCAGTTTCTGTTCCTGACGTCAGGAGCCCATCACCGGGGGCCCCGGGGGCCTCAAACACTGACAAAACAACACATCGGTCTGTTTCACATGAAAACAAACTGTTAAAGTTTAACTACAACTGCGTAACACAGGAAACAAGAGGAGCACATTTCTTCCAAAGAATCTTATGAGTTTGAAAAAATGAAAATTCGATATGAAAAACTCAGAAAGTTTCTAGAGAAAATGTTAAAATTTCTGAGTTTCAAAAGTTTAAATTTGTAAAGTTTTGTAACTCAGAAATTTCTAAGATTAATCTCAAAATTTTTGATTTTTTAATACAAAATGTTTGGCCTTTCCCAGTTTTTTGGTGGAAGCTCTCTCCTCTCCGTCTGCAACGCCCCGACACTCTGCTGTATGCAACGCAGTCACAGCTTGCTGTTCTTCTGAAACTGCGACACGAGGCCCAGAACCTGCTCCGAAGCCGCCACCGCCTTATTTTGAAGGTACAGGACGCTGTTGTTGGTCGTCTCGTTCAGGAAGTAGCGGTAGTTCACCATGATGCCGCAGGAGTTGGCCACGCCCCTGGGGCTGGTGTCAGCGCGCCAGTTGATCCGCCACATGGTGGCGCCGTTCTGCAGGTGGAAGTTGGCCACTGGGTTGAGCGCGAAGCCTCGGCGCTTCTCTCCGTAGAGGTACCAGGCGCAGAGGCGCATCAGGACGGGCTCCAGGGCCAGGCACAGCTTCTCGGAGCGCGTCCACTCTCCGGTGGCGATGAGCTTCCGCAGAGAGTCGATGGGCGGGGTTCCCGCGTTGGAGTCCAGGGCCTGCGCCACCTCGCTCCACTCCTGCTCCGATAAGAGGTCGGCCCCCCGGCCCTCCTTCCTGTACTGGCTCAGCAGGCTTTGAAGCCAGGAGCAGAACCCTGGGATGGGCGAGAGGCTGGAGAACTGGGCCATGTGGGGGAACTCGCTCTGACAGAACGGCACAAAAAGAAGGAAAAAAAAGAAAACCTTTTGAGATGAAAAGCATGAGACCCACTTCCCATAACCCGCTAATGTCAGAACTTTTATCTAACTTTGAAACCGTTTAGAGCAATAGCTTCATTTTTTCAGATAATTTCTAAAGTGCTCATTTATTTGGCTGTTTTGTAAACTTTCAGTTAAAGTTCAACGTTTTCGTAATCGAGTGAAGTAAGACCATGCTCTTATGTTGAAGATTGATTACGCAGCAGTTCCGCTTCCTCTTCTCATGTTTCCCTTTTTTGGCAAGAATACAACAAACAAACAAATAAAACACTAACAGACAAACAACCAGGGAAGCAAATTAAACAAATACAAAAATTCACATCTGAATCGTTTCCTTATTCTCCACCTGTGATGCGATGCAGCAAATGTTTATTCAGTACCCAGAATGCATCACTGTAGCACCACCTGTTGTATCATAGTCAATTAGGTAAAATCAGCAACTATGAGACTGAAACCATGAGTGAAAGCCCTGTTCCAAAAAAAAAAAAAAAAAAATCACTTCCTGAAGTGCAAACCGTACAGTTAGGCGTGTGCTAACAAGTTTAGCCCTGTCATGGTTGAAATTAGCATTTTAGCATTAGCTTCCACTAGCTACTATGCTGTCATAGCAGCTAGCATTAGCAGAAATAATGTGTATGATTAATGCTTTAGGATTAGCGAAGCTAACCTTTTAGCTCGTGGCGCCCACCACTGATGAAACCCAAATGAATCATTTCATACATATGGAGGGATGGGCAGGTAACAAAGAATAGACATATATTTGGCAGCTGTAAGTTTAGACTGACTCCAGAATGATAATAAAACCTAAATGTGCCAAGGCTTCCTCCGGTTTTTGCTCTCATGGAAACGGCTGCAGAGTTTCGTGCAGCAGCTGTCTGAGTGGATCTGTGTCTCCATCCTGTCACAGATCCACTCAGACAGGAAGGAGCAGAGACAACAGGGAGGAAATCTACAGAGACCTTCAGTCTTCACCGGTTTTCAGAATTGAGACGGAGGTTCAGGCTCGGTGTGAAAACAGAACCAGGACGTCCTTGTTGCTCGGGCGGCTCGACCCTGTCAGTTCCTCCGTCTGGGACTTCATTACGAATCATCTGAGCTGCTTCATGAGTCGGCCTGCTGATGCTGATGGATGATCCTCTCCTTCCTCTCCTCTTCCATCCCTCGCCTGTAACACCTGTCCCCGTCTCTAAACTGCCTCCCCTCCTGTGTGTCATGTCATTGGTCACCTGCAGCTCTGAGCTCCCTGCCGTCTCAACACCCTTTCATTTAGCAGAAAGAAAGCCTCCCTCTTCTCTTCAGACTCATTTCTGTGCTTGGGTGTCCACGTTAATAAGTGAGAGAACAATATGTCAGGCAGAAAGGCAATAGCTGTCTATGGAAGTGGAAGTGTGAGACACCGCCTGGTGGGACACTTTATTTTTCTTCTACTCTACCTTACTTCACCCACCTTTCAATTTAAAAATCAAGGCTCCTTGCTGCTCTCCTTTATGTTTCTTCACACTTGACTATGCTGTAGCTCTGCCTTCCTCACACTGAGCAAAAGTTAGTGGAAAAGAGAGCGATGGTATAAGTAAGAAAGCAGCGGGAAAGGTGAAAAAGAGAACAGATGACAGAGTGAGTTCTGCTTGGGGGGTCCAATCTACAAAGACAAACAAGATATTCTTCCTGGACCTGAAATTGCAACTGTGACCTTTTCTATCCCACTCCATCATCTTTCCATCATTACAGCCAATCCTCCGTGGCAATGCTGTTCCTCTCAGACAGCCTGGATCTCTGCACACCATAGGTTAGCGTTAGCTTCAGGAAGTCAGCTACTTTAATAGTCTACAAACCTACAAGCTTTCAGACGTGGTGATTTGCTGAAGTTCAAAGCAAGAATCACAATGGGGGTTAAAGGATTTAACTTTGATTAAATTTCGAAAGTTAAATGCCAAATTTGCTGCTATTCCTGACCAAACAACAGATTTCACCAACTAACGACCCATAAAATAAGGATGAAGTGGAGAAAATGTGGCTCCTCTCTGTTAGCATATCCAACAGTGTGTTCCCACCAGCCCAGTTCAGTCCGCTTCAATCCGGCTCCACTCAGTCTGGTGAGGTTGGTGAGGTGTGAACGCTAATTGACCTCTGACCTCTGGTCCTCCAAACTTCGGTCTGGATTCGGTTGAAGTGAACTCTGGTTCGGTTTGAAAGTGACCGCCAAATAAAATCTGCAAATACCACATTGAGAAGGCTGGGGGTCCACTGCACAGTGAATGACATGTCAACAGACCTGCTGAAGTGTGAGACACCTCCCACCTTTGTTGTGCTTTCTTCACCAGGTGGGAGGTGTCTCCTGGAACACAAACACCTCCCACCTGGTGAAGAAAGCACAACAAAGGCTCTTCTTCCTCAGGAAACTGAGACGGGCTGGACTTTCCTCACGGCTGCTCGTGAACTTTTACAGGGCGATGATCGAGAGCATCCTCTGCCTCAACATGACTGTGTGGTATGGTAGCTGCACAGCATTGGAGAGGAAACAACTGACACGGGTGGTGAGAACAGCACAAGGCATTGTGGGATGCCCCCTCCCAGACCTGGACTCCATTTACACAGACCGGGTCAAGAAGAGAGCTGGATCCATAGCCATGGATTCCAGCCACCCGGGCCACAGACTGTTTGTGCCGCTGCCATCAGGCAAGCGGTTCAGGAATATACGGACTACAACAAATAGACTGAGAAACAGTTTCTTCCCCACAGCCGTCAGAGCCATTACTCCCTGCCGCCCCCCCCTCCCACACATATCATAACCTCGCAGTCACACATACATATCCCCCACCCCCACACAGCCATATTGTTCTGCACTTTGCACTGTCACATCATCTGTACTTTGCCATAATTGGACCTGCTGCTACTTCTTTGGTGTGGTTGAGGGCCTTTAGTTAATTTAGTTGTATATATTGTTATTATTATTATTGTGTGTTTGCTTATTTATACTGTATATATTTGACCTTTTGCACGGGAGCTGCAATGGAAATTTTGTTGAATTCTGTTCAATGACAATAAATGCTATCTATCTATCTATCTATCTGATGAAATAATAATGCGTTAATGATTGACACGTGGAATCATCACAGGCGTCTGAGTCTAGGTAAATTATTTCTGTTCCAGATGTTAGATTAGGTGAATAAACACAACCTTACTGTCATGTTCAGTATGTGAAGCTTTCAGTTCAGCAGACTTCAGACAAAATGGCTGATGAGAAGGAACCTGGAGACAGCCTGCCGTGTTTCTGTGAGGTCCCTGTCTGCAGGCTATTTATAATAAAAAGTCAACAAAATGTTCTGCCTTGTAGATTTCCTTGTGCGGGCATCAAAAGATGCTGATAAGCGGCTTCTGTCTTCCTTCAGATTAGCTTCTTTAGCGTCAGAATGATTAATCTGCCTGACGGAACAGCAGGAGGTCCTCCGCTCCCGTAATGACAGCTGTCTGTGCCGTCAGAAAGGTCAGCGACCTCTGCCGCCCGCTACCGGCCGCCATCAAAACAGCAAAATAACTCCAGAATTTAATGCAGTAATACTTTCAACAAATCACCGCTCTTTAAACTTAAAGCACGTCATTCTTTCAGTATTTTCTGAGACAGAGAAGCTAAAGAAGAGAAGAGCTGATAAGCAGATTTGGTGCCACCATCCTGAACTGAGACCGTCTGGTTTCTGAGCAGAACGCGGCTCTCCGTCTGCTCTGTCGTATTTCCATTATGAACGCAGCCTGGAGGTAAACCACTGGCAGCAGTCCTCTTGCATGAATAAATAGACTTGAAGGAGCTTAAACCAGGTTTTGATGAGGATGTGCTGCAAAGTGCTTCCCCATCTGTTGGGTTGAGTGGTTCCTGATGTTGCATTTAGGATTTTCAATCATGAAACAACGAGCTGCAACATGGAGGGCTCTTGTCTGCTTATTGAGATGAATGGATTAGATTCCACCACAGTAAAAAGCAGCTCAGCCTGTATGTGGAATATGTATATTTATACAACCAGAAACCTTTACAGCGCTCAGACAGCCCTGACACCATGCAGAAGTATTCATACCCCCGAAACTTAGTCACAATGTATTTTATTGGGATTCAATATGATAGACCAGCATAAAGTAATAAATAACTCTGAATGTTAGCTCAGCTCAGCTTAGCAGCACCTTTACCCACCTGCAGCTCCCGGACCACGCGCTTGATGAGATAGTTGCCCAGCTCCACGCCCTGCAGGCCGGCCTGGGTGGAGGAGATGGAGTAGAAAATGGCTGAATTGATCTTGTTTATGTCCTCCTCTGCATCAAGAGTTGCAAATTCCCGAACAATACTCTGAGGGAAGAAAAAACACACACCGCTGCATCTTTACTTACGGTGGTCAACAAGGCCCAACGCGAAGGAACAAGCTGCTCACACATGAAAGATGCAAACACAAAAAACCCAAATGCAACAGAAAATCACTGCGACAGCAAAAACAACAGCAAGTATGAAAAGCTACAAACTCACTCCACAACACAGAAGTCCTCCGGACCACTAGGGGGAGACAAACAAATTGTATTTGGGTCTTAACCTTCTGATTTAACAGAATGTCCAGAAGAAAGTTGAGCAACAAAGAAAATGTGTGTTACACTTCATGTCTCTAACATTGTTATAGAACAGCAGCAAGTTTATGCAGGTGATAATGTTACCTGCTTCAGACTCCCCCTAGTGGTCAGGAGGACCACTGCTCTGTGTGTGTGTGTGTGTGTGTGTGTGTGTGCTTCTTCCCGAGATGGTTCTGGTTCTGAGATGGTTCTGAACCATCTCAGAATGGTTGTCAGAGATGGTTCTGGTTCAGTTCTGACCTGGATGTTGTCAGAAATGTCCTCAGTCAGCGCCACATGCAGCACCACCAGCGGTTCCCCCGGCATGGCGGCGTGTGTGAAGGCATAGCAGCGCCGGTACGGTCCCACTCTGCGCTTCAGGTCGGTCCAGTTCCTGACTGGGTGAACCGCTTCGTACCTGGCAGAAAAACTCAGTCAGGTTTAGGTAGCAAACTCCTGCCTGACTATAAATTAAAAACTCCTTTAACATCTTCAGAGGGAAACACTCGGCTCAGGACTCGTATTTAGTCGGTTGTTTAAAACAAGGCTTTGCCTCAGATTTCAGGCGTTGCCTCCCCTGGTGCCCCTGGTGCCGCGGCTCAGCTGGTAGAGCTGCTAATCTGCTAATTGCAGAGTTAGTGGATGGCAGATGAAAATGGAGGAAGTGTTTAGAAAATGGAACCATTTAACAGTTTTCTTGGAGCAGAAACTCCAAATCTGTTCCGTGTTCAGGTGCAGCAAAGGCTTTCATTATTTCCTCAATTAGTAAGGAGCCGGTCTGTAGCTGCTCCCAACTGTGGCAGGTTGTATTTCAGTGGGATTCACCCTGACGTGGCGCTTTGGTCAATGAAATTCACAACATTCTCATCCAAATTAGAGGCGAGAGAAATTTTCCAGCGTCCTGGTCACTCAGATTCAGCCAGAATGATTGGACATCCTGGTGCAGGTGGACAGCGGCCCAAAACATTTTCCTATTTTTACAAATCTTTTTTACAAACCTAAGCAGGAGTAGGAGCAGTGAGAGGATGAAGGCTCTTACTGGCTGATCTTCTGCAGGATCTCACAGGGCGACTGCCAGGTGATCCTCTCCAGCCGGAGCAGACCAACAGCAAACCACTTGGACAGCAGGCTCTTCAGAGTACCGTTCAGGTCCTGCAAGGACAGAAAACTTCCAACTGATACTCAACTAAAACTCAGAACTCAGATCATGGTGAATGAAACGATGCTGTATTCAACGTTTATTTTATAGCTTCAATGAGCCTGAAGACTATTAAGCTGTTTTCTTCCTGATTGTCTGGTAGACCCGGTTCTATTGGGGGAAAAAAAACCCCAACAAACTCTGGTCCTCCCAACCTCAGTCTGGGTTTGGTTGAATTGAACTCTGGTTCGGTTTGTGTGGAGAGGGTAGCTGATTTCCGTTTCCTGGGGGTCCACATTGAGCAGGGCCTCACATGGAACATGAACACCTTGGAGCTGATAAAAAAGGCCCAGCAAAGACTGAACTTCCTGAGGGTTCTCAGGAGGAACAGCATCAAGGAGAAGCTGCTGGTGTCCTTCTACAAGTGCTCCATAGAGAGCATACTGACCTACTGTATCTGCGTCTGGTATAACAGCAGCACTACGGCTCAAAGGAAAGCTCTCCAAAGGGTTGTGAATACAGCCCAAAAAATCATTGGCTGCCCTCTCCCCTCACTGGAGGACCTGCACAGCGACCGCTGTCTAAGAAAAGCACAACACATCACAAAGGACACTTCTCACCCCGGACCTTCTCTGTTCACACTGCTGCCTTCAGGCAGAAGATACAGAGCAACCAGAACCAGAACCAACCGTCTCAGAGACAGTTTCTACCCGACAGCAATAACAAAACTAAATGCAATCAAAAACAACCATTAATCATCATAAATGATGTATGTGAGAATGTGGCTGTTCTTACTTTTTTTTTCTGCCAGTTGTTTGTTGATTCTTGCGTTGTGTGTGAATTGTGAGACAGTTATTTTTTGTTTTTGGGCATGTGCACCGACTGATGGCACCCTTTGAATTTCGTTGTTCTTGTGACAATGACAATAAAGATTTATCTTATCTTATCTTATGGTTTGAATGCACATGTGCCTGGAGTCCGCTCCAAACGCAGGAAGTGGACTACAGTGCAGGGCATTCTGGGTAAATCCAACCAAATCAAACATGCTAGCGCTAGCAGCAGAAATGGCTCCTGGTTTTTAGCCAAAGACTAAAGAGAAATCCTCCAACACTAAAATCTGACGCCTCCATTTAGTTTCCATCTGGTGAAGAAGGAAGTTGCTCTCAGTGTCTTCAGAGGTTTTTGTGTTGTTTCCGTCAGTGGTTCTTGGTGCAGCGCCCCCACAGGCCAGGAGGGGAACAGGTTGGTTTGGGTCAGAGCAGAGAGAGAGAGAACCACAGCGGTTATAACCGAGTCTACCAAACTGTCAGTGGGAAAACATCCAAAGTGGAGTGAGCAGAGCCGGTGTGAAGTCACCCTTTCAGCTCCAGTTTTTTAATTGAAGGAGCTCAATCTTAAAACTACCGTTTTATTGCACAGATTGGCTCAAAGCTGCCAGTAGGAAATGAAGTATTTCACACTCTTATCTTCCACAGGCCGTATGGTCCCCTGGCTGTCTGCACGCCGCTTGAACGTTTACACATTATGAATAGTGTTTTGCCAGAGCTTGCAATGGATGTAGAAGGGGCCACTTCAATAAACACCTTGCCATTTCAAAGCAGGCATGTCCTCCAGCAGAGGTCAGACTTCATTTAAAGAAAATCTCAAACACACAAACAAGCATGCAGCACACAAGCTCTGGGACGTCCATACAGCTCCTACCGACTGTTCCATAGAAGGACTTCCTTTAATAGCAGCTTGTCAGTCACAACGGCCATCACAAAACAAACAACAGACATGGCAGAAAAGCTCCGTGAGCATCCTTCCTTCAAATCCAAACCTGGAGAAATTGGAAATTTCTCTCCACATACATGCATAAATGCATCAGGCTCTGCATCATTCAGCTGCACAGCTTCAGAAAATAACTTTCAGTTAAGCAAAACTTTCATTCCTGCTCATGTGATGCAGTGTGTGTGTGTGTGTCCGTGTCGGGGTGTGTGTGTGTTCGTAAAGCTGCCTGAGGTGAAGTAATGCATTTTGCTCGATAATCCGGGTGAGCCATTTTTGTTGAGAAGGCAGCAGCTCTATAGCAGCAGAGCCGCCACCGGCGCCTTGGGAAGCAAACTTTTAACCACACAATAGGGAGGTCAAACTGAGATATGTATTTCATTGACCCTGCAGAAGATGAAGTCTTTAGAAATAGAGGGATCAAAGCCTCGGGCTGGAAAGAGACCGACCGACAGAGGAGAGGGCTAAAGAAGGAAATCCTCTGTTTTGTTGGAGGGAAAACGAAGCACACCGTATCAACACCTGGACAGTGGTGACCCACTGATACGGTCCGGTGTGATGAAACAGTGTTTGATACTGCAGGACCATGAACTTGGGGGAATATTTAATCAGTAAAGACCAAAGAGCTGCCAAACGACACCAGAGACCAAATTGTACGCCTAACTATTGGTGAAATTATTTTTAAGAAATGGAAGAAACTCAAGATGGTTGTCAGTCTCCCTCAAACCGGGACTGTATGGAAGACCTGCATGGTGGAGCATCACTGATCATGAGAAAGGTCAGGGGTCAGAGCTACCTGGGAGGTCACCATAGATTAACGCCATCATCGATTAACATTCTGCACATCAACGTTTTCAATTCAGAAACCATTTTTGTTGCTAAATTATTAAATAAATAGCCTTAGGAGCTGAACAGCAAAGGCATTTATTAAAGTGATTTTCTGTCCATTCATCTTTACAGAGTTTCTCTGATTATTCATGGAGCTTCTTCAGAGATCTGGACGTTGACATTAGCATTAGCTGCTACATGTTTAGCATTGAGATGCTAGTTTAGCCTTGAATAGCTTCACTCATAGGCTAACTCCTTTTAGCACATCAATAGTCTTTTCCAGCATCCAACCAGCTCATTTGAAGCAGAAATTAAACCCCAGTAGGACCAGAGAAGCCGCTTCCATCGCCATGCGTCAGATTTACAACTGTACCAGAAACACGGTATCACGGTCCGGTTCAAGACAATGACCCCAGACACCCAGCCAGGGGTCACCAAGGAGTGGCGCCATCAGAAGCATTTCAAGATGAACATAAAAAAATGTTTGGAGGGAGCTGAAACTCCCTGAAATATCTGGAGAAGATCAGTATGGACCCGTATGGACCAGAACCCCTGCTGCAGCAAACCTGATCCAAAACTACAGGAACCGACTGACCTCTAGGAAACAAAGGTTTCTGCATCAGCTATTAAAGAGGAACTAAACTACTAATAAACTACCTAAATACTGTAGGTCATTTATGGTAATATATTTAGATTTTTGTGCAAATGTTGGCATTAACATTTGGACAAGCATGTATCAGTGGAGAGGAAAAACTTTTCTTTCACAGGAAGAAACCTCCGGCAGAACCAGAACCTGTGTGGCCATCTGAAATGACTGGAGGTTTGAGACAGAGACGAGACACAAGAACCTAAAAAACATTTCATGAAACAGGATAAAATCTTTAATTATCCGTTTGATGTTACCGCGCCCCCGTCGCCATGGTGACAGCGATAGTCAAATGTATGTTATTCAGGTAAATTCAGACGGAGGCGAAATCATCCTAGGTTTGGAGGGTGATTACTTTTTCACACAGGTCCAGATTGGTTTGGACAGATTTTTATTCTCTTAATAAAAGAAACCATCATTTAAAAATTGATTTCTGTATTTATTCAAGTCATTTTGATCAGATTTCAACCTTTGTCTAAGAATCTGAAACATTTAAAACGTGACAAAAAAGAAAAATACTTTTTTTTTTTTACAGTCCTGTAAAAGTCAGAGTTTCTATTAAAATCTGTTAATGTGTGGAAGATCTTTCAGAGGCCTGTAATGGACTACTATGAGATTTCCTGGACAGATTGTTCAGTCCAAACAGAACCTCACTGAGACCTGAATGGGAGCAGACCTTTACCCCAGTGGGCCTCATGCCACCTGTCAGCTGGGCTGGGAGAAAATAGACCCACACAGATACTCGGTGTAACCCTGAGGAGCCATCTCCCCCCCAACGTCAGCAGTCAGAAATAGATCATCAAGAATAAATCCCTTGATCAAGGTGACTAATCTACAGAAAAACTCAAATTACATTTATTACAAGAAGCAAAGATTGATGCAGATGCAGAGCTGCATAATCCAGCCTCCCTCCCTCCGACTTTGGTGGTGTTTTAGCTCCACTATGATAATCATCACGCTTTGATTTCCTGCAGTCAGTAAACACATCATCATTCTGTACCAGAAGCTTCATATCTAAAAATGACCTTTTCTCGTTTTTAGCTCAATCAATCATGGAGCAGCAGAAAGCAGAGGCTGAACGGCTCCAGTGTGACCCGGGAGGCATCGGTGTGCAGGCAGCCGGGACCTTTAAGGCTTTAAAGCTCTCAGTGTGGCTGAATGCTTCTGCACAGCAGGAAGATACCAACACTGAGCTGGACTGGGTAAATCTCAGAGCGCGATGATGCATCAATGAGAGGTCACAGCAAAATGGTTTCATTCACAAAGAGGACAAACATGTTTCACTCCATCATACATTAAAACACAAAACCAGGAAATGTCAGGACTGATAGATGTTTATTATTACAGTCAGAGGAGTTCAAGCAGCCAAGTGTCAGTTTCACCATCTAAAAAACTTTGAAACGTTAGATGTAAAGATGGATGTCAGCGGCGGTTCTAGACCAAGAGTGTTTTCACACCTGATAGTCCGGTAGCCTCGGTGTGACTGGGGAACCAAGACATTCAACATCTGCTGTGGTTCTCTTTCTCTCTGCTCTGAGTCAAACCAACCAAACCCTTTCAGCAACCTGTTCCCCTCCTGGCCTGTGGGGGCGCTGCAGCACTGAAGGAAACAACAAAAACTAGCTACATTTCCATTGACCATAAAATTACAAAACTGTAATTATGAAAATAAATGTTCATAATGGAAGCATGCCAATTTAAAAAAACTCATGTCTTGTTGATGAAAAAATGTTTTGCTCTAGCATGAGGTAGTTTTTAAGTCATTGAAATTTGTGTATTTTACAAAACTTCCATGGAAACTCTTTTTTTACGTGTCAGGCCAGTTTGTGTTCAACAGTCAGCATATGTCACTGAGATGCTGTTTTAGCATTAGCTGAAAGGCTAACTCCTTTTAGCACAACAGAAATTAGCCCCTCGTGGGCAAACTGAAGCAGCTTCCATAGCTGCTGTTAGCAGATGTTGCTTGTGTGTCAGATTTAAGGGCTTACTAGAAACAAGCAAATATAATGGTTCTGGACAGGAACTTTGTATGAAAAAAACGCTTTGAAAATGAAAATGAAATCTTTGTAATTAATTAATTATAAGTCTCTGCCCCACTGTTAACTTTTTAAATTTCAATGGAAATAAATTTGGGAGCCTTATTTTTCTTCTTGCTGTTGGTTGTCTGGCAGATACAGAAAGTCTCAAAACATCTCATATAATTACTTGACAGCTGCCTTTTGGATTTACTCGGGTTATCTTTGTGTGACATAAAGATTTTTGATGACCTGAAACTTACAGGTGTCAAAAATCTGTAACCTAACCCTAACCCATCACATGTTCAGATATGTACTTTTATGTCTCCAGTTATAATTTTATCTTAGACAGTGTAACTCAAATGTTTTCTATAAACGCTATGAAATATATTAGTGGTCGTTTTGGATTAACAGCTGAGTTTATTTGTATTTCTAAGTCACTCAGCGCATTCAATAAATGCCAGCGAGCCTACTCTGCAGAGTCAAAGTGAAAACTGTAATTACATTAAACCGAACAATCCAGAATATGAGAGCAGCTTTTCTAGGAAAAAGGGAGTGCTGCCAAAAAAGGGAAAATTAAGAGAGAAAACCACCGGGGTCATGTCTCCGGCTGCGGCAGAAATGTATTTTTTGTTCTTTCACTACCTTTTCTTTGAATCCACTCTGCCTTCAAAAAATTCATTCAAAATACTCATTACATGCCTGATTTATATTCAGCTCTTTCAATTTGTACAAGCAGCAGAGTAGCTCTTGCCTCCTCATGTGCTGAATCTAACATTGTTAAAGTATCGCTTTCCTTTGTGGCTCCTGCAGCACAGGAAAGAGGCTCTGATTGGTACCAAATGTAATCTGTTCAGCTAGCCCAGCCCATATATGTATATATAACAAATATGTAACAAATATATATATTTGTTCTTTTGTTTAAAAAGTAAGGTTCCACTCTCCGTTGTTTGATTGGATAAAAGATTAAAGGCCTCTCCTGTAAAAATCCAGCCTCTGTCTGCACCTATTCATCCCCAGACTGACACATGGTGGTGGCAGCATCATGCTGTGGGGAAGCAGGTCAGAGTTGATGGGAGGATGGAAGGATGTATATCCAGGACAATCCTGGAAGAAAAACTGTTATGTAGTGAAAAAAACCTGAGACTGGCGTGGAGCTTCACCTTCCAGCAGGACAACCTCCTGGGAGTACCAGGGTTTTCGACCTCTCCCCTGACGTACCGAAACAGGGTGAAAAGACCCTGAGTCCAAACCGACGACTCTGATGGCTCAAATTAGCATCCCTTCTTCAATTGTAAATGTGGTCGTTGACCGTCAGGCCAGAAGGTAGGAGTGTGAATTGTCCATGTTGGGGGTGGGTATCTATGATACCTACAGGAGATCAGATCTCCTGTAGGTAATGCTCTTCAGTTTAGTTTTGAAGCATACATGAAGTGTTTTTGGAGAGATGTGACCTTTTGCAGCTGATCCATGATGTTGTGCTGCATTATCCAGGTCATTTTGCCAAATGTACATAGAGTTTGCAAAACATACAATCTGTTTCAAGAAATATGCAAAGGGTTTTCTAAAAGAAATTAGTAATGTATTTCTTTTAAATAAAGCTAAGAGGGTATAAAATGACAGTTTAGAAATAAACTAACCAAATTAATTGTGTTGATCCACCTCAAAAAAATCATGCAAAAAGTGTAAGCAAAAGAAATCTGGGAGACTTAGCACATGCAAATTTGCATGCAGCCTTTTGTGCTGTGGAGGATAAATAGGTGACTGCTTCACCTATTTAGTTCACAAGAACTAATGGCATTTATTTCAGTCATAATCTTGCGGGGGGTGACCAAGGTTCCATCACTATGTGACAGCTGGTCAGCAAACCTGGCAAACATGATTGACATGGCAGCACTGAATGCACATGTGCTTTATCAGGCATGCATTGGGGTGCAGGAGAGACGGGTGGACTTCCTGGTTGAGCTTGCAAAAGAGTTGGGTAACTCTCATGTGAGTGAGAAGAAGGCACACAAGGAGAAACTGCTTCGGCAACAACCTTCCACACCCAGCTCAGGCAAAAGGGCGAAGTGTCAGGTCAACCATCGATGCAGGATGCGTGTCCTGAGGCCGAAACATCGTCAGTGACCCCTCACACCCCCACCATGGACTGTTCTCCCTGCTGCCCTCTGGAAAGAGGTTCCGCAGCATCCGGTGCAGGTCCACCAGGTTCTGAAACAGCTTTTTCCCACTTGCCATCAGACTGCTGAACTCTTAACTGGACTGCACTTAAAATCTGGTCTCCACTTTATACCTTGCACATGTACAGAGCTAAATAACTTCTATTTCACTGTCATTCCTGCACTTTATATTTTATATTTATATTTATATTCACATTTTATACTGTATTTTATTTTATTCTGGAGTAACCTCACAACATTGAAAGCTCAAACATTATCCTGAGCCGTATGCAACGAAATCTCGTTCTGTATACACCCTGTTCATGCAAAATGACAATAAAGTCAGTCGAAGTCTAAAGAACAATTGTGCAACTGTGAGATGCGTTGAGGCCGTTAACAGGGTACTTCTAAGGTAATGGCCCTATTTACAGAACAAAAGCACCTGCTAGATAAAATCCTTCAGGTCAATCGACCCGTCTCTGGGGTCCAAAGGTAGAAATGTTAAATGACCTTTCTCTGGTACTTCGTGTGTTAAATATAAGCCAAAGATATTGTGGGATGGTTTAGATCAAAGATGATTCATGTGTTTGAATGACCTAGTCAAAGTCCAGATTTAAATTATTTAAAAATTATTTTGCAAATAGACCATAATGTAGTTCTACAAAGTAATATGTTAGAGGGGATTAGGGCATATGCATGCCACACTTTTCAGATTCTTATTTGTTAAAAAAAGACATAATTCTAATGATCTTCCTTTTTCATAATTCTGCTTTATCTATGGCTTAAGACCAAAATAAAAAGAATTGAAGGAACTCTGACACTAAATGTGTGTCTGAATTGAATTATGTAGAAGTTTGGAGGTGAAGGGTTTCCAAGTCCAACTGGGGCAAAGGTCACATCAAATGAGAACCACGTGGCTCATGTAACCACGGGTAACACAAGCCACTACATTCCAGTCATTTCATATTTCTGCTTCACAGCTAAGTGAATAAACGCGCATGCTGGAGTTTGAGCCATCCGGGCAGCCGTACAGAAAGTAAACAAAGATCGTACCCTGATGTGTGGGTTTTCGCTTGCTTTGGACGCGAGTATTTCCAGCAGATCCGCTCGGAGGTCCACCAGGAACTTCACCCCGCCTTCGACCCGGCTCACATGGCTGAACAGCTGCTTGTAGCGCGGCGTCAGGCTGTACCGGAGCCTGTCCTCCGCCTGCAATATGGTCGCCTGATCGCGTCGCTGAGTGTCCAGCAGCTTCGTAGCGAGCTCGGACACCGTTTTATGGTCCACTCCGCACTCCTGGGACAGCTTGGACAGAAAATCCACTTTGTCTTCCTTTTCCAGACCTCTGTAGTAGTTCATGAACTCCAAGCTGGTGGATTCGGGCGGAGGTGGAGATTTATCTCTGGTTTCATATGAAGGTAAAGGTGCAACGACCCTCGCCAGGATCTCCTCCATAACAGAGGTCCCACTTCGACTCGGAGCGGAGCACCAGCGCCGGCTGCCGCCGCCTGAGGCCTCTGGAGGAGCTTTAAACACAGCTCGGTGTCTCCAGAACCGCACACTGCTCCGGACAGCCCGAGTCAGCGGGTTAGATATCATCGTCCCCGCACAGCTGTCCGTCAACTCCCCAGCAACAAACACTGGAAAGGATTGTTTCCGGGTCTCTTAAAGAGACAGCGCGCATTTATCCCAACAAGATGAAAACTTGTAGCTGTGTTCTGGTTATTTTGCTAAGCAAAATTTCAACACTTTCGGAACTTTTATGTGAATTTACATGATCTCGGAGCTGCTGTTACACCTGAATTTCATCTTTGTAAAACAATGACTATTTCTATTGTATCATATTCGTAGTGAATTTCGCAGTTTCTAACACATTCTTGAAAAGTATTCGTAATAAAACCTAACGCTGATGTTTTTGGACTGTGAAAGAAAGCCATGTACCCAGGGAGAACCCACACATGCACAGGGAAAACACGCAGAAAGACCCCAGGTTGGGATTTGAACCCAGGACCTTCCTGCTGTGAGGCAAAAGTTACCAATCTCTCCACTATGAAAGAGATTTTTTTTACATTTTATTTCCAGGACAAAATAAATATTCTGAGAGAAAAAAAACATGAGAATTGTTCATTTAGTTTTTGTTACCTATAAGTGGAAAAACATCATAATTAGCAGAAACAATGGCTTTGAAGCATCCATCTGTGTGTAAATAATTTATATAAAGTTTCACTTAGTGATGAATCTCCTGAAAAAACTGTTTGAAATGTCTCCTTTGAAAAAGAGGCGTTGAGCGTCTTCCAGGTTAAATAAACACAAATACCAAATAATTGAATTTAATTTAAAGCATGTTGCGTATGAGGAGGAAGCCAAGAGTCAAATACATTCAATTTCAAATCAAAACCATTTCAAGTCTTCAGCAGAAATGTACAGCTACACCTCAAAAGCTACGTAATTCGTTAAAAACTGTGAACTGCGCTGAAGTAAATAAAAGAGAGACGTTTAAATACATGCCGACAGTGGAACTCCTTCCTAAAGATGAATATTTATCACAGATTTGAAAATAAAATACAAACGGGAGACCGCGGAGAACATGGGAAATAGCGCCCCCTTCATTTCCGGAATGCAATGGTCCCATTTCCAAATAAGGTATGAGACTGACAGTGGTCCGTCCCCGCCCCTTCCGCTTCTCACCTTGAGCCCTCTAGCTCCCCCCAGTGATCACATGCAGGTATGGCAGTTGACCGCCACTCAAACGGGCCAATCAGAGTTCAGCTGGGACCGCCGCCTGCATCGTTAACCGTCAGAGGAAACGTTGATTTAAAGTTCGTGTTTGACGCGGAAAATAGACTATATTAACCAATTTTTGTCAATCTTCCAAACGGTGAGTGAGTTAACTCTGTGAATTTATTTATGGTTGGCAGTAAAACACAGTTGTGGTCATCTGTTTATTTAGTTAATCAGTCAATTGGTTAAGTGGCTACATCTTGGAAGCTAATTGTCAAATTTAGCTAATATGGATATTTAATCTGCTTATTTTGGGTGTGTGTTTAAATATTCTTGTATATTTAAATGTATTTTTGTTACAAAGCTAATCTGTAAATGTTCTCAGTCAGACACTGTGGTAAAATGGGAAGAGAAAGTGACGCTAAAGGAGATGCGAAGTTGAAGCAGAAAGGGAGGAAGCTGAAGCGGTTGAGTGACCGTGAGAATGCCGGTTCCGGTGGAGATCTGATGAAGAAAAGGTGTGTGTGTTTACCTGACCAACGTTTTCACAATTATTTAACTCGAACTGTTTCCGCTCGTGATTTATTTAGGTTAAAAGTTAAGAGTTGCAGCATTTTAAAATCTGAAATTCTGATTTTTGCCCGGAGTTTATGTAAAAAAAAGCCAAAAGCTCAAGAGGAAAACAGAGTATACACAACAAAACCTCCACAGCGTCTAAAGTTGTTATACGTATTGCTTCAGAAATATATAATTGCGCTCTGATTCTCTTTATTCAATCAAAATGTGACAATACAGGTTTATCTCGTACATAAGAATAGAAACGGTTAAATATTTTATTCCAGTGACGGAGGTCCAGTCTGCTGTCTTCCTCATTCTGACCCAGACTGACCCGGACTGACCCGGTAGAGGCTCGAACCTCTGCGTTCTGTTATTGAGACGGTGAATTAGATTTTTTTAAAAATTATTCCTAAACCATAATCATCAAAATTTTAAGAAACAGAGGCTGGAAATATTTCTGAAATTTTCTTTCTCTGTCTGAAATTAGTGACAAAAATATGTGTTTTTTTTATATATATTCAAATTATTTCAGATTTATCTGTTAAAAAATAACTTTTTTATTACCTTTTGATTTCAGGTTTTAGAAACTAAACCTCAAATGAACCTTTGTTGCAGATAAAATGTCTAAAATGATCCTTAAGTGTTCTGTCTTTCTGTTTCTGTGCAAACTGTGACATTTTTGTGTAAATGAGTTTAATTCTCCAGTATTTAGCCTAAAACCTTCTCAGTGCTGCCCTCTTTTGGTTGAGCAGTGGCTACTGCAGTTAAATGTTGCCGTTAGTACCAGCGGTACAGCTCTGTTGATGTCTCTGTCATGCAAAATCATTTCCTTAATTTATCTAAAACGTTTTTACGCTCACTTCAGGTTGTGTTTGGGTTTTCCAAAAAAAGTTAATATGCTAGCAGGAGATGGAAACATTTGCTGAGTAAGTTCTGATGTTGGAAACTCTCCCTGCCTTACCAGAGACACCAGACTTTGAAAACCTCCAGCTGGGAGGAGACTCTCCTGTTTCTGAGATGAGTTCATGCTAGCTTCCAGGCTCTGCTTCCTGTTTATTGCAGCCATGCGCAGCGTCAACTCAACACCTGATGAAGTTACGCTCTGTGATTCGCTGGTGGATTCGCTCCAAACCAGCAGATCGAATTCACATTTTCTTTTTTGTGACATTTTAAAAGTTTGATTAAGATTTGCATAACACTTGGATGGAAACTGCTGCTGGTAGCAATGTAAAGGACGCCTTGCCTGTGTTGAATCATTAGTTCACCATTAGAGACTGGAATCATTATCAGACCAGTGAGCTCATCCAACATCTGCAGCTTCACTCAGATCACATCAACGCTCAGCTCAGCCTTTCATGTTGCTCAGATGGAGAGACAAATTAACTCTGGCGGCTCGGTACTTCAACCGCTGATAAATAAGATCATTTATATGACTGTGTGTGTGTGAAACTAAATGAAAGACACAAAGTGTAAGAGAGAGAATGTGTCAGGAGGGCCGGTGGCATTCATTACACATCGTACAGTAAACGCTCCATCTTCATATGAATAAATTAATTTACTTTGATATCAGACGCGTTTATTAGCATGCATATGTGAGCAGACAAATGAGAGCGGAGCGATCGTCATTGGCTCGTGTAATTGATGAGAGCGAAGGGATGAACAGACACCTGTAAGCGCGGCTGGCGCCGGGAGCAGCAGGCTGTCTGACTGCTTGCTTCGTGTTTCACGCCCCTCTGATCCTGGTTCTGTCTGAGCTTAGCTTAAAAAAAAAACACAGAATAAGAATAATGTATCCAGCTGGGAGTGTGTGCAGCTCCTGTCACGTCGCCCTGCGTGGAACCGGTGTTAATCCGCTGAGACCCTGCTAGTTAACCGGGCCACATTTCCCAAAACTGCCCGACTAAAATAGAGACAGCAGTTAGGCATCGGTTAAAAACTATTTTCAACCTTTTGTTTGCAGCTCAAAATCCTTTGATTTATGCAGCAGAAAACCAAAATAAATCGACCTGAAGCTGCTCGGCTGGTCTGGATCAAACTGAAACACACCAGAACTGAACCGTAGACTGAATCAGAGAATCATCAGGTTCTGACCGTCACTGACGAGGTCCAAACCCAACAGGTTAGCGTCAGAGCCAATTTCTGTTTCCTTTTTTCATGAATTATGATTTTCTGTCGTTCATGCTTCTCATTAAATGCGACTGCAGTCGGACTTCAGTGTGAACGGTTTGCGACCCGCAGAAGAAGAACGCAGCCGTCTCCCAGCAGCGCTCTGCTTACGATGCTCAAACCAAACACTCTAACCAGAGAACGTCTGCATTTCACAGGTGGCTTAAATGTTTCCAGAGCTGCTTGTTTGGCAACAAACTGCAGCTGCAATGAGAGCGAGACCGCTGTGCTCAGAACTGGAAGGTTGAGTAGAGGAAGTTCTCCTTCAAAATAAAAGCAGCATATTTGGATGGTCTTACATGTTTGGTTTGTAGTTTTGACCAGGACACACTGAGGTCCAGCCTGGGCCGGGAAGCGGTCAGAATCCCCAGGTCCGCTTTAGATCTGATCTGAATAAACGACATAAAAGTTTGAATAAAAGCTTCTGATTGTTTCTGCCTTTGAGGCTCTATTACCCTAAATGTTGTTTAAAAGAAACTATTTGTCTTTTCTCACATTCTTCTTTTATCTCAACTTTCTGTTATATAATTCAAGGTCAACAAAGTCCAAAGAGAAGAAGAACAATGACAGGCCTCCTAAGAAGGTAAACCCTCCTTTCTGTCAGCGCCTGCATGGAGGAGTTTTCATGTCGACTGGTTTCCATCTGCTGAGCTTTAATGGTTCGTCTTCCTCACAGGTCAGGGAAATCCTGGAGCCGGTCAGCAGCTCCAGGTGGGCATCCTGATGTGTGATCTGTTTCCTCCTCCTCTCTCTCTGCCTCCCCACGAGGTTTAGATGCTTAGTGACCACAAACAGAGACTTTTTATCTTCTCTATAACGAGCAAATCTCTAAGAATGAGCGTAAGCCGGTGCAGAGGAAGAATACGTCAGGAGGTAATAAATGAGTTCACGGCAGTTGGATCCTGAGCAGGACGCTGCATCAGATCCGCCTCACAGTCTGACTCCTGTAGTTCTTAACGGATTCTAATCTCACTCACAGGGAGAAGGATGGTTTTATTTATTTTATTCTTCCTGTTGTTTTTTCTGTTCTATTCTGGCTGGTACTTGGTGGTCAGGAACATTTTGATAATTAAATCCCTCAACATTTCAGTTTTTCCTCTTTATTTTATGATTGATGATACTCTGGACATATTTCCATGACATCTCTTCTCATCATGAGTCGCTCTGTGATCTTAATGAACTAAATTAAAACTGCTGAGTTTAATTATGTTTTTCTTAGCTGGGAAATTTACAAGCTTCCATCATGTGATTATTGTTTTTTCCTCTTTAAAAGTTATAATTATATAATAATTAGTGGGACTGCTATCATGATGGTTAACTATCAGAGTGTGAAGTAAATGATTGTGTTCTTATTGTTTCTCTTTTCTGAGAAACAATTACAGCAGTAATGAAGCTGTAATTTGATATAAAATGCCAAATGTATTCAAATTTGATAAAACTGGAAGCTAATTATGGTCTGAGTGAAACCAAGTGAATCACAGATGGGATTAAAACATGACTATTGCAGGATGTTGTGTAAAACCAAAGGCTAAAATATTAATAATGTTGTTTTTTTTAACTCAAAGGTAAAACATGATTTAGACAGTTTGTGAAATAAACGCTGCTGTTTCTCTGTGTGATCAGTGATTTGATGAAACTCGAGCTGCAGGACGACTTGACTGAGAAGAAGAAAGGATTGAAAAGGAAACGTGTGAAAGACGAGCCGATAGAGGAAGCAGCTGCATCCTTGTACGTCCGTCCGATTCTCATCAAACTGAAGAGTTTGAAAAGCGCCACCATTTTTATTACTCTGACTTTGTCCTCTCACATTCCTGCAGCTCAGAGAGAGGAATCAAGCCCCTCAGTGAAGAAGAAGCAAGTGAAGAAGAAGCTCAGAAAAAAGAATCCAAGAAGAAACCCAGAAAGGTAAACCTTCATCTCCGCTGGCGTCTTCCTCCTTCTGGACCGGCTGAACGCTGAGCCTCCTGTCTGGACGTTCTGGTTCTGGGCGGCGTCAATCCACATCTTAAACGTTTGTCTCTGCCAGACGGTCAAGAAAGAGGAAGGAGAGCAGCCAGTCACCAAAAAACCCAAGAGGTCAAAGGAGGAGATCGAAGAAGCCAAAATGCTGAAGACGAAGAAGAAGGAAGAGGAGGAGCAGAACCGCTGGAGATGGTAGGAAACGCCGTCCTGTTCGTCCTGCCGTCGCTCGTCTCCGCCTGTTTTCATCTCGCTGCTTTCTGTCAGGTGGGAGGAAGAGCGGTACGAAGACGGAGTGAAATGGAAGTCCTTGGAGCACAACGGACCTTACTTCCCTCCAGAGTACCAGCCTCTTCCTGACGACGTTAACTTCTTCTACAACGGTCAGTTCGGTTTTATTCTGGCAGGAAAACCAGTCACTGGTGAATTCACTGGTTCTGATCATCAGCTGCCAGTAGGCGGCAGCAGCAGGAGCTTCTCACTCCAGAACCACCAGAATCAGTGACTTAATGCCTCCTCTGAGGAAACTGATAAGGCCATTTGCTGAAACGGCACATTCAGAAAAGGAATTAAGCTAAAACTATAAAAATATAATAATTTTTAATTTAAAATAATGAAAAAAGAAAAACATATTTTGTCTATAAATCCCAGAACTTCTCAAGTTGGGTTCAGAGTCTGTAAAAAGTTTCTGAAAGCTGCTGGATGTGAGGGAGCCATCCCAGCGCTCCGCGGCTGGACGGCCGCCAGGTGAGGCGTCCAGGTGAGGCCTGTGTTTGTGTGCAGGTAAGAAGATGAAGCTGAGCCTGGCAGCAGAGGAGGTGGCGCTTTTCTTTGCCCAGATGTTGGACCATGAATACACAACCAAGAAGGTGTTTCGTGAGAACTTCTTCAAAGACTGGAGGAAGGTAGGACCAGACCAGCGTTCCCATTGGCTGCTGGAACGTGTGTGTGTGGGAGGGTGTGTGTGTAGAAATATCCTCTCTGTAGAGGAAACCGAGCCTCAAAGCACATCATGCAGAATTAATTTTGCGGCGCTTAGTGCTCAATGCTCTTGAAAATACGATTTATGTGAAAGCATTGATATGCTAATCCAGACAACTGGCTTCCCTGCATATGAACAAATCCAATTATGATGTTTTATTATAGCCAGAAAAGCTGTCCGCGCTCCGCTGCCCCCGGAGCCTGCCCACCGCCCGCTGCCAGTCAGCCTGACTGACTGACTGCGACAGATGGATGCTGTTTGTTTTATTGATATCTGATCGGTTCAGATCCAGTTCAGGTTTGGTGACTGGACGGGTTTATCGATCGTTAACGATGGGCTGAGCCTTCACGGCTCGTTTTGTTGGCCTGTGTTGACCTGCAGCAGCTTTAATGAGTGTGAAGCCTGTTGATGTGATGCTGGTTGGAGTGTAAAGATGTTCAGCTGATTCAGCACCAAGCCCATCCATCCATCATCATACACGCTTATCCCACTGGGGTCGCCAGGGGTTCTGGTGCCATCTCCAGCCGTCTCAGCACCAAACCTCCTCACTTTAAAGGGGATCTTTGATTTTAAAAATTCACTTTTTACAGGTTTTTGTTTTTCTATTTGTGTCACTACCTTTTCCAGAAACGGTCTCGGCACTAAAAACGCCATCCAGCCGTTTTCTGGCAATAAGTTCATGTTTTTGGTGTCCTACCTCGTTACCTAGCAACCCAGGTGGAGCTGCTGCATCCTGGATGTTCAGGACGATCCTCTTCTGCTTCTGGGTCTGACTCAGGGTCAAAGATGTACCGTTGTAGAACTTTGAACATTGTAGAACATTGAGGTGGGGGCGTGGCCAGCTGCAGCTTATTTGCATAAAAACGGCTCATCCTGAAAGGAGCTGAAAACAGGAAGGACTGAGGAGGAGAAATCTGATCATCTGAGGATGAAGTGGTGCACAAAATGTAGCAAACATGTTTATAACCCATTTCTCTAACCTGACTGGTTTAAACGGAAACATAATGGAACCGCAGGGAGAACATGGACAGAACCTCTGGGTCAGAACTGCAGGTCCATTCAGAACGACTGTCATGTATAAAGCTGAAGGTGCAGCTGAATACTTTCCCATGAAGCTCAGCAGCACTTTATGCATCACTGTCGTCAGTTATAGAATAATTTAATGTGTTAATAGTTTCATCAGTCTGAGTCCAGTTCAGGTGAGAAATCCCAGTTTCATGTTAACTGGTTTGTGGTGTGTTAGGAGATGACCCGTCAGGAGCGGTTAGTGATCACAGATCTGGAGAAGTGTGACTTCAGAGAACTCCACGCCTTCCATAAAGACAAGGTGGAAGCCAGGAAGGCTCTGAGCAAAGAGGAGAAGCAGGTAACGCTCCGCCTGCTCCCTCCGCTGATCTCCTCTGGGAACGTTGCCGTCGGTTTCCCACCTGAAAGCGACGCTCTGTCTGTACTGTGTATCTGCCATAGGATCAGAAAGATGCCAATCAGAAGATCGTGGATAAATATGGCTACTGCCTGCTGGATAGCCACAGAGAACGCATCGGGAATTTTAAGTTGGAGCCTCCAGGTCTGTTCCGAGGGAGAGGAGAGCATCCCAAGCAGGGAATGCTGAAGAAACGGATCCAACCGGAAGATGTCATCATCAACTGCAGCAAGTGAGTGGGAGGTGTTGTCAGGTGAGACCTGCAAACTTAAAAAACCAGCACGGAAAGGGAAAAAGGGTTGATCTGGAAAGTATTCACTCCCTGAGGTTTCCAGGGAGTGAATACTGGAAACTGAGGTTCCCCTCATTTCCAATGTATTGCTGCGTTTCAGTTCTACTCAGAAATTCTGACTTCCCAGTTGGAAAATTCAGACTTTCCACTGGGAAACTGGGAGCAATTCAAACTTCTCCTAGTGACAACTTGTAAGGCCGAGTTTGTGTGACAATATGGCCGCTCCTCTCATCAACAGCAGGAAAACTCGGTTATTTTACACTCATGTAAGACTGCGTCTAATATTAATGCTACATGTAACAGCCAGATTAATCACCATTAATTTAGTTAATTGTTTCAGCCTTAGTAAACATTGAAGAGTTATTTTAGTGGAACATTTGGGTCTTTATTTCCCTTAAACTAGTGTGGATGAATATTTATTTCCCCCTAATTACCCAGAAGCCCTGCAGCTTCTCTCCTGTTCCCCCTGAGGGGAAGCAGCACTGACTCCTGTTTCTGTTTCTGCAGAGAGGCCACGCCACCTGCGCCCCCTGCTGGTCACCACTGGAAGGACGTACGGCACGACAACACCGTGACGTGGCTGGCCAGCTGGACCGAGAACGTCCAGGGATCCATTAAGTACATTATGCTCAACGCCAACTCCAAACTGAAGGTATCCAGACTGAAGTCCGTGGTGAAGGTGGTTTGTGGAGATGGTGGTCCGCGGTGAAGACGGTCTGTGAAGGCGGTCTGTGGTGACTGTAGTTGTTGTTTCACCTGCAGGTCTAAACTTTAAACTTGCCTCCAGCGTGTTCGCTGTGAAGGCTTCCTGGTTTCTGGCAAATAGGAGTTCCGTTTATCCATGACTTCCTTCCTGCCATAAAGGTCAGATTGATGGAGTTCACAGCCATGCTAACGGCTAGGCTAACAGCTATCCTTCTGAGGGATTCTGCCACCTGAGCCATGTGTCTCTGCAGCTCCTCCAGAGTCTTTAAATTAGATGCGGTTTTATTGGATTGTATTTAGTGGTGTCTGAGTAAAGAGGGCTGACTTTGTGAATTATCCGTCCGCTTCCCAGAGATGCTTTGTGCCCCTTTAAAATGCAGCTCAGCATTTTACCAGATATTACTTTTATGTGTGGATCATCCAGGTTGAGTGAATAAACATGTTCCCCGTTTGATCCGTCGTTCCAGAGGAAAGCTTCTTCCTTCTAGTTTTAGTTTCGATCTGTATTCATGATATTATCTGCAGAATATTTTTAATTTGTGATCATTCCGTCTCCGGTTTATTATCCTCAGTCTGTCTCTCCTTGCTCCAATCTGACCTGCAGGGAGAGAAGGACTGGGAGAAATACGAGGTTGCTCGGAAGCTCAAGTCGTGTGTGGACAGCATCCGGGACGGTTACCTCCGCGACCTCAAGTCCAAGCAGATGGTGGCGAGGCAGAGAGCCGTGGCCCTGTACTTCATAGACAAGGTGTTTGGGTCACCAGCCGGGCTCTGCTCTGTGCGCCGTGGTTCGGTTAAATGTGTCTGAGCTGACGGACGTGTTTCCGTGCCGCAGCTCGCCCTGAGAGCGGGAAACGAGAAGGAGGAGGGCGAGACGGCGGACACGGTCGGCTGCTGCTCGCTGCGCGTCGAGCACATCACGCTCCACGACGAGCTGGACGGCAGCGAGTGCGTGGTGGAGTTCGACTTCCTGGGGAAAGACTCCATCCGCTACTACAACAAGGTGCCGGTCATCAAGAAGGTACAGAAACAAAACATGATGCAGGTTTTATGTCCATCCGTTTCAGTTTGGGTGATTATTTTAGATCAAGGCCAAGACTTTAAGGCTTTCGTTTTGATAAATTAATTTCACAGATTTTAAAACGTTAATATATTCTCATGCAATGAATTACATTGTTTTTACATATAAAGTTTCTGACCAGAACCTTTGTAATCGCTCATTTCTGGTACAACCGTATATCTGACGCACAAGCTTCAGACACAAACAGCGACGGCCCACTGGGGGTCGACACCTGCTTCAGAAAGTGATCCCACTGGTTTTTCATTACAATGTGAGGAATTAATTACAGACTCTGCAAATTAAACCCGATTTCACATATTTAGCTTTATTTCTCCAGCTGCGGCTGCGCTCTGCTCTTTGCTGCATCTCTACTGTTTTTATCGAGTTTCTTCTCCTCCAGGAAGGAAGAAGAAGCAAAATCACTGAATTGAAAGAGTGAATGAAGCAACGTGGAGGCATTCGTGGTTTAATGGCTTTTAGATTCTTTACTTGTTAAAACAGATGCAGGTATGCAGCAAATTAAATAAAAAAACTCCATTTCTAGTTAAATTAACATTTTTGTCTCAATAGAGTTCTTGGAAAGGTCTTTTTCTGCAGATTTAGTTACTTGTCCTTCATAAACACAAGACAATATTACCGAGTCGTGTTTTTTGAGCTCCAACAGAGAAAATAGATGCATTTGTGTAACTTTTAGATTTAATTGGAACCTTAAAGCAGCAGTCGTCTGTGTGCGTCTGCATGTCGCATAAATGTAAATGTGTAACCTCTCCTCCGGTGTCGACCCGCGCTATCTTCTGTTCCAGAGATGAGGAAGGGAATGTTAACACCTGACAGCCAAAGTGTTTTGTTTCTTGGCAGAACATATAATTATTCAAATGAGTGCATTCAAAAGCATCACATTAGCTAGAATTAATTAGTCTCTGCATATTTTAGCATCATCAATTCCCTGGCAAATCAGTGTGATTGCTGCTAAATGTCACTTGGAATAAAATGGAACAAGAATCAAATGATGGCATTTCAATTTCTCACTTATTTAGCTTTAAAACCTTTAAACTAATGCAGCAACCAGGCAAAACATTAAACCGTTGACTCAGCAGAGAGAAAGAGAACCACAGCAGCTGGAGGTGGAGCAGATGATGGAGTTCTGGTTCCAGTAGAACCGGGTCGACCGGACCATCAGGAGGGAAACATCCTTAAACAAACTTCACCAGAAGCTGCATTTAACATTTAGACGGGCTGCAACTGTTGTGATGGATGGCGATGCCGTAACATAATAGCATAGATGCAGCAGAGGTGATGTGTCTGGAGTAATTTATGGATCAGATTGTGTGTAAGTGAGTAACAATGGGATGAATAATGATCTGTCAATAACTGATTGCACTGAATCTCTGAGAATGGACCAGCTGAATACATATTGATCAGCGCTGCTGAGTCTTTGTCTAAGAGCCAGAGGGACGGCCCTCATTAGCAGTTCAACAGTGAAGCAACGGCTTCATCAGGTAGCGACGAACAAAGACCCCATGTTTTCTGTAACTTCTCAGAAGATATCTGCAATAATTGGAGTCGTTTTATTTTTATATGATTTTTCTGATCTGAATCTTTGGATGAGTTTAACTTTTATGCAAGGCTTCACGTTGGACAGCTGGAAGAGAACCAACAACTTTATTTCTTTTTGGGGGATTTTTTTCCTGTGTTGTTCGATCGTTCAGTTGTTTGTTATTCATTAGGTCCGAGCAGCAAACGCTGCGAAGGCCTATTGTTTTGTTTCTCTCCTTTTTTCAACCACACAAGATATAAGAAACTTTAACTTCAGACATGTTTTCTGTTTTTGTCCATAGCCTCTCTAGTCATAGCTGAATTAATGGTTATTTTTTATGTTTTCAGGTTTTCAAGAATATTAAGCTTTTCATGGAGAGCAAGGATCCTGGAGACGAACTCTTCGACCGTCTAAATGTGAGTTCCTGCTTCCTCGCTCTGTGTCGGTCCATCGATCACTTTCAGAACCACTGCTAAAGGCTAACGGTTGCTAAACGTTAATTAAACCGGCTGCTACACGCTTACGGCTGCTAAAGGCTAACGGTTGCTAAACGTTAATTAAACCGGCTACTACATGCTAACGGCTGCTAAATGCTAATGACTGCTAAACGTTAATTAAACCGGCTGCTACACGCTTACGGCTGCTAAATGCTAATGACTGCTAAATTTTAATTAAACCGGCTGCTACACGCTAACGGCTGCTAAATGCTAATGACTGCTAAACGTTAATTAAACCGGCTGCTACACGCTTACGGCTGCTAAAGGCTAACGGTTGCTAAACGTTAATTAAACTGGCTACTACATGCTAACGGCTGCTAAATGCTAATGACTGCTAAACGTTAATTAAACCGGCTGCTACACACTTACGGCTGCTAAAGGCTAACGGTTGCTAAAGGTTAATTAAACCGGCTGCTACACGCTAACGGCTGCTAAATGCTAATGACTGCTAAACTTTAATTAAACCGGCTGCTACACGCTTACGGCTGCTAAAGGCTAACGGTTGCTAAACGTTAATTAAACCAGCTGCTACACGCTAACGGCTGCTAAATGCTAATGACTGCTAAACATGAATTAAACCGGCTGCTAAATGTTAATTAAACCAGCTGCTACATGATAACGGCTGCTACGCGCCAACGGCTGCTACACGTGAATTAAACCGGCTGCTACGCGCTAACGGCTGCTAAATGCTAATGACTGCTAAACGTGAATTAAACCGGCTGCTACGCGCTAACGGCTGCTAAATGCTAATGACTGCTAAACGTTAATTAAACCGGCTGCTACACGCTTACGGCTGCTAAAGGCTAACGGTTGCTAAACGTTAATTAAACCGGCTACTACATGCTAACGGCTGCTAAATGCTAATGACTGCTAAACGTTAATTAAACCGGCTGCTACACGCTTACGGCTGCTAAAGGCTAACGGTTGCTAAACGTTAATTAAACCGGCTACTACATGCTAACGGCTGCTAAATGCTAATGACTGCTAAACGTTAATTAAACCGGCTACTACATGCTAACGGCTGCTAAATGCTAATGACTGCTAAACGTTAATTAAACCGGCTGCTACACGCTTACGGCTGCTAAAGGCTAACGGTTGCTAAACGTTAATTAAACAGGCTACTACATGCTAACGGCTGCTAAATGCTAATTGCTGCTACACCGGTGATGGAACCAGTGACCTGGTGAGGATGCTGTCCTGCTGGAAGCTGCTGGGAATAATTGCAGGTTTTGTGATGAGAACAATTTGAACTTTGGGTCTGGTGGCGCCGTGTAAAACGCATCAGAAACTTCTGAGGTGTGTAAAGAGAAAATGGAGAAAGTAAAATAGAATTACACTTTTCTATCTCTTCTATGGACAAAAAGCTGTGGTAAAGCAAAAAGCAGGGAGTAAATTGCCAGGTGCAGGAAATGAGATTGAATGAGGAAGAGCTGTTGGTGTGCAGAGATGAAAGGGCTTAAGCAAAGCAACGGGAGGAGAAGAGCGAGAATTTTAGAGCGAGAGACTGAAAGCAGCAACGGAGTTTCAAACGAGGCAGCGGATGGACTCTGGCAGATAAAATGAAACTGGGGGGAAAATTTACCGGAATCACACTGGGGAGACGAATTTCCACACAAAACCTGCCACTGTGTGCTGCAGACTGGACTGGTAGCTGGTCCGGACTGGTAGCTGGTCCAGCAGCAGACTGGACCAGTTACAGGCGAGTGGAAGGGTCAGAGGTTAAATGTAGTTAAGCCTTTCACAATAAATGTTGCCGGATGATAAATCCGCTTCCTATTCTTCGCTCATTTATTGGTGTCACTGATGAACATTTGTCATCAAATCTTATCTAAATATAAAAGTTGAATGAACAAACATTTGCTGTGTTTAAATCAGGTAACGGATTATTAGGTTGTATTTTAATACCTAGTCAAACGGCTCATATTCTCTTTGTGTGACTAAAAGCAGATATAAGTTTGTACTTTCTGCTCCTTTTCATTCATTCATGATTTCTTTTGGTTACTTAAACTAAAAACTAACATGGAAAATTTCAGCATCACTGATGATCCTAAAACCTACAGATCAAAGTTTTCTGAATCTGGTTTGTTTCCCTCCAGAAGTGTGTGACCACACTGCCACCTGGTGGCTGAGAGTGTAATGGTTTCCAGAAAGCTGTGTGTGTGTGTGTGTGTGTGTGTGTGTTTGACCTGCTGCCTGTTTGCTCCTCCCAGACGGCCCTCCTGAACAAACACCTGAGCTCTCTGATGCCGGACCTGACTGCCAAGGTGTTCAGGACGTACAACGCCTCCATCACCCTGCAGCAGCAGCTGCGGCAGCTAACCAACAGTAAGCAGCGCCGTCTGACCAGCCGCCGCCGCTCAGACCGCCACACCTGATACCACTAGTATTAGCTTCTCCCAGATATCTGAGCGTCAGCCAGCAGCAGATTACCTGAGCTGCCAGAACCTCGACCCGGCTCCATCACCTGCGTCACAGAGAGTCAGGTGTCTCATTTCTGGAGCCGATACTCAAACTGACGCAGGGGGGGGATGTTCAACTCTGTAAAAATAAAAAGATAAAGAACAGTTCAGAACTGCTTCCATGTGTTAGTGAGAGGTGAAGCTGCTGCATCATGTTTAAAACTGCAGGTTGATGAAACTTTTATAAAAATATTTTTACACATCTGTCTCACCCTGTCACTGTCATTTGAGACAAATCTGAAAACAACTAAATCAAGCTCCTCCGCCTTCTCTCAGTGCCAAGTAGAAACAACCAATCAGAGCCTGGAGGTGGGTCTTAGCGCTGTCAGTCACTCCTTTGTGTGGCGCTGCTCCATCCCCTGCTCTCTGCTAAGCTTAGTTAGCATAGCCACTGATGATGGCAGATAAACGGTTTCCCTGGACGGTAAGTTGTTTCTCCACCCTTAGCAGCAAGTACATGAGGTTGATTGACAGCGCTAAGCTCCTCCTGGCTCTGATTGGTTGTTTTTGGTTCATTTCTCCAGACAGCAGTAGGTCAGGGAGGAGGTCGATCTGTTCACATTGTGTCTTGTAAACTGTCACAACATGGAGACGGTTTGAATTCCATGTAAAACATTTTTATGGGTTTCATCCTGCAGCTGATTTTAAATCTTGTTCCTCCTGCAGAGTCTGACAACGTGGCGGAGAAGCTGCTGTCCTACAACAGAGCCAACAGAGCCGTCGCTATTCTCTGCAACCACCAGCGGGCGCCGCCAAAAACCTTCGAACAGTCGATGGCCAACCTGCACTCCAAGGTGAGCTCCCGCTCAGCCCGGCCAATCAGAGTCGCTCTGACGGCGTCCATGATTAATGCTGCGACCTGATTGGTTAGAGAGAGCATCCCTCTGGGGGAAAACGGGTCGGTCCAGACGGACGGAAACGGTCAGCGCTGCTCAACTGACTTTAAAGGAATCCTCGACTAGAACATGTTGGACTGGATGTCGTTTCTCCTACATACACCTTGTTTTTGATTTCATTGCTTTGTAGCACGCAGCATATATCATCTACCCAGAATGCATCAGTGTATGGCGACATCCCTGTGACTGTATTTTATAAAAACTAAACTTACTGCATTTTTACTGTATTATTTTTACATTGGGGAAAAAAAGTCATAAAATCTGTTCCAACTAATTAAATAGGAACCATTAAACTACCATTTAAATGCATCAGAGCTCAGCCAGCGTTCTGCTAATCTCCATGTTTTTTAGGCACTGCTATAATTTTAGAGAGCGTGTTATTCTCTGGTTACGAGAAATGTTCCTGTCGCCCCTCCCCAGATTGTTGCTAGAAAGGAGCAGCTGGCTCTAGCCAAGACGGAACTGAAACTGGCCAAGAAGGAAATGAAAACCAAAGACAGTCCGGACAGCAAGCTGCAGAGGTGGAAACATTAAAACATCATCATCATTATTGATATTTAACTATTATTGGACTGTTTTACACTTTATCGGCATCACAGCCAATGAGCTCAGAGACATTCAGACGTTTAAAACATTTTCTCCTCAGGATGCAGAAAAACCCGTTTTAGGTTTTAGAGTCGGTTAGTCCAACACTGACAGACCGCTAACAGCGTTAGCATTAGCTTTAGTGGCTCGTTCCTGTTTGGTGTCAGTGTGAGTAGCACTGACAGACCGCTAACAGCGTTAGCATTAGCTTTAGTGGCTTGTTCCTGTTTGGTGTCAGTGTGAGTAGCACTGACAGACCGCTAACAGCGTTAGCATTAGCTTTAGTGGCTCGTTCCTGTTTGGTGTCAGTGTGAGTAGCACTGACAGACCGCTAACAGCGTTAGCATTAGCTTTAGTGGCTTGTTCCTGTTTGGTGTCAGTGTGAGTAGCACTGACAGACCGCTAACAGTGTTAGCATTAGCTTTAGTGGCTCGTTCCTGTTTGGTGTCAGTGTGAGTAGCACTGACAGACCGCTAACAGCGTTAGCATTAGCTTTAGTGGCTTGTTCCTGTTTGGTGTCAGTGTGAGTAGCACTGACAGACCGCTAACAGCGTTAGCATTAGCTTTAGTGGCTTGTTCCTGTTTGGTGTCAGTGTGAGTAGCACTGACAGACCGCTAACAGTGTTAGCATTAGCTTTAGTGGCTCGTTCCTATTTGGTGTCAGTGTGAGTAGCACTGACAGACCGCTAACAGTGTTAGCATTAGCTTTAGTGGCTCGTTCCTGTTTGGTGTCAGTGTGAGTAGCACTGACAGACCGCTAACAGTGTTAGCATTAGCTTTAGTGGCTCGTTCCTGTTTGGTGTCAGTGTGAGTAGCACTGACAGACCGCTAACAGTGTTAGCATTAGCTTTAGTGGCTCGTTCCTGTTTGGTGTCAGTGTGAATAGCACTGACAGACTGCTAACAGCGTTAGCATTAGCTTTAGTGGCTCGTTCCTGTTTGGTGTCAGTGTGAATAGCACTGACAGACTGCTAACAGCGTTAGCATTAGCTTTAGTGGCTTGTTCCTGTTTGGTGTCAGTGTGAGTAGCACTGACAGACCGCTAACAGTGTTAGCATTAGCTTTAGTGGCTCGTTCCTGTTTGGTGTCAGTGTGAATAGCACTGACAGACTGCTAACAGCGTTAGCATTAGCTTTAGTGGCTTGTTCCTGTTTGGTGTCAGTGTGAGTAGCACTGACAGACCGCTAACAGCGTTAGCATTAGCTTTAGTGGCTCGTTCCTGTTTGGTGTCAGTGTGAGTAGCACTGACAGACCGCTAACAGCGTTAGCATTAGCTTTAGTGGCTCGTTCCTGTTTGGTGTCGGTGTGAGTAGCACTGACAGACCGCTAACAGCGTTAGCATTAGCTTTAGTGGCTCGTTCCTGTTTGGTGTCAGTGTGAGTAGCACTGACAGACCGCTAACAGTGTTAGCATTAGCTTTAGTGGCTCGTTCCTGTTTGGTGTCAGTGTGAGTAGCACTGACAGACCGCTAACAGCATTAGCATTAGCTTTAGTGGCTCGTTCCTGTTTGGTGTCAGTGTGAGTAGCACTGACAGACCGCTAACAGCGTTAGCATTAGCTTTAGTGGCTCGTTCCTGTTTGGTGTCAGTGTGAGTAGCACTGACAGACCGCTAACAGCGTTAGCATTAGCTTTAGTGGCTCGTTCCTGTTTGGTGTCAGTGTGAGTAGCACTGACAGACCGCTAACAGCGTTAGCATTAGCTTTAGTGGCTCGTTCCTGTTTGGTGTCAGTGTGAGTAGCACTGACAGAACGCTAACAGCGTTAGCGTTTATATGTGAGGTTTGTCCTGTTTGGCGTCAGCATGGTGGACAGGAAGGCGGCGGCGGTGAAGCGCTGTGAGGACCAGCTGCTGAAGATGGAGCTCCAGGCGACGGACAGAGAGGAGAACAAGCAGATCGCACTCGGTACTTCCAAGCTCAACTACCTGGACCCGCGGATCAGCGTGGCCTGGTAAGCAAAAACCGACCCGGTTCTGGTTCTGCTGAAGCTTTCAGTGTTAAACCTTCTGGTTCAGGGTTCTGCCTGAATTGTTTTATCAGCTTCTAAGTATTTTTAAAAAATAGAAAATGTCATTTTTAGGCAGTTTGATTTTGAAACACAAAAATCTAAATTTCAGAACTTTTTTAAAGTCAAACGTCGATTCATTCAGAAAATAAAAAATTCTCCATTAATGTGTCCTCTGGGTCAGTGGTGCCAAAACTTTAACTCATTTTTGCTCACTGGGCTCCAAAAGCACAATTTTTTTTATTTTTTATTCAACTATCAAATATTTCAATATTTTAATGAAACAAATGAGTTATTTTGTAGAAAAGTAATTTTAAATCAAGTCCTGAAAGGTAACTGTAAAAAAACAGCTATCAAAATCTATCGAAAAGCATCGACACTAAAACATTTCTGGATGGAATAAAGCGTCGCTGATCATAACCTGCTGTAATGATTCTTCAGTCAAAGATAATCTGTGGAGAAATGACACTTTTTAATCGAATGTTATTTTATCACGAGCGTCTTAGTCTCGATGTTTTAAATAAATCAGGTTTGGTTCTGGACAAACGGGTCGTAACAAACCACAGGTTGAAAATAAACCACTTAGACTTCCTTTACTCAGAAACAGTTTATTTCTGTTTGGACATTTTGTGTGGAAGTGAAAAGTTTTACGTTTTTCTGTGGGGTCAGGTGTAAGAACATGGACGTACCCATAGAAAAGATCTACAATAAAACCCAGCGGGAGAAGTTCGCCTGGGCCATCGACATGACGGAGGCTGACTTTGAGTTCTGACCCGGAACCAGAACCCGACCCGGACCGATTACTTTATTAATATTCAGTACTTTATCATCCTGTTTCTGGTTTGTTGCGCTGTAGATGAAGTGATCAAGCTTTGCCTCAATGTTGCTTCAATGCTAATTTGTTTGCTTTTGGCACTCAATTTCAATAACTGCTGTTGATTGTTGTACATTTGATTTGAATTAGTCTCAATAAAGGCTCATAATTTGCATGAAAAATGTAAATAAAGTTAGCCAGAAGCCTGAATTTTTAAAATGTTGTAAAATGTCATTTTTGGAGATGATGGCGTCTCATTTCCTTTGCTTCTGTTTTTCAATAAATTCATCATGGGAGATAAACAGTTTCTTTAGGTGTGAATAATTCATGCAGGAGTTTATTGGCTTTAATTTAAACATTTAAAGTGAATAAAAATAGAATAAAATGAGAAGCGACTGCTGGTCATGCTGGTGGAAACATTAGAAAAACACAAAGCACCTTAGAGTTGTTGAGTTTTCTTCATTACTAAGCAAATAGTTAAATATTAAGCACAGATTACAAACTTCAGTGTTAATAGAAGAACATTGGGAGTGGAATGCGTCCGTCCGTTGGGTTACTGGGCTTACTGGTTCTGACCCAGTAGCGTCCACCTCCAGGGTTGATCAATAATCTCTGCTTTAAAAGGTTCAGGACACATTAAACTAGTCTAGCTTACAATGTTCAGCTCTTCAAGTCATTCACTGGAACCGTTTCACAAAACTCACTATATAAAAAAAGCATTTCACACAACATGACACCAACAAGTCGATTTCAGTGGAAAAGTTCTGCTGCTCCCGGGTCCAGGACCGTCGGGCCGCCAGGAGCCTGAGGGCAGAAGAGAAACCGACTTCAAACCTCCCGGCTGCGCAACATTCATCACATGGCTAATTTAAACTTTTCATTTCCACGAGTTAAAATTTCTCTTTCTACCAGAAACTGGATGATTAGTCTTCAGTCTGGCGCTTTGGTCTCCACTAAACCTTTTCTGAGGACTTCAGTTAAATGTTTTATTTAAAATGCCTTCCAGTTCCAGTGGAATCTAACAAACTTTACATTTGTTTAAAGTTTTTTGATCTTTGAAAATGTGTTTTTGCATTATTATACCATTACCATTATATTACTTAAGTGGTCTCAAAACAATATTATCGTTTATTGTGATAATTTCTGGGACAATTTAACAGCAACCTTTGTTACCGTATCAAACCTCGTTTTGGTTTCTTAGTTTTATTTCTTTGACTTTTTGTCTTTAGTTAATTTAGTGGGTTTACTAGTTTTTATTAAAGCAGATTTTGTTTTTTGATACTTTGGTTAATTTTTAACCAAAGTTAAAAATTTGGTTAAAAGACCTTTAAAAAGGTCAAAGTATCCATTTTTGAAACTGTTCTAGTATTTATTAATTTATGTATACAAAATCTCAGTCCAATTATTGTTGAATAAACGGTCCAGAGAACAACGCAATCAAGAAAGATCCAACATGGATATTAAAATAATGTTCTCTTCATAACTGGACACAAAGCTTGAATGGACTTTATAGTGAAAACCAAACAAATGTATGTTTTTTTTTTTGCATTGGTTAGCCAAACTTCTGCTGCGGGGGCTAGCGTAGCGTAGCCGCCAGGAGGAACATGGACAGCTGACAAACTGCTAGTGTGGGGAAAAAAATAATTTATCAGTTTGAATAGATTCATAAACACAAAAATGAAGGATGTATCTATAATCGGTTTGTTTTAGTTTTATAAAAGCATAATATAGTTCTAGTTAGCTAGTTTTTCCCCATTAATTAGTTTTTATTTCAGTTTTGGTTAGTTTTAGTTGACTATGATAACCTTGAGACAGAGCCGGTGAGGAACATGAAGTCCCAGCAGGAGCCTGAAGGGGGCGCCGCTCCCTCTCACCTTCATGATGACCCTTGGCTCTCTTTGGGCTTCTCCGGCGCCGCCTCAATCTCCTCCACCCCGGCCTGGGTCATCAGGTCGGCGATGTTCTTCTCCAGGTCGTCGATGCGTGTGCTCATCTCATCGAGTGAGCAGCAAGTTAAGGTTCATTTAGAGCTTTAGATAAATCTAGATTACTTTTCTACGCTAATCTGCTGCGGCAGCCATGTTTAGGATATTCCTGCCGATGATCTGGTCCGACATCGTCTGGAACTTATCCTGCATCTGCTGCAGCAAAGTCTGGACCTGCAGAGACAAAACCCGCGGGAATTAAAGCTACGTTTGATTTCTGCTCTGCAGGGAGAATCATCAGGACTGACCAGCGTGCCGCCCAGAGGACAGGTCAAAGGTCAGCTAAACATTATTTCGGTTGTCAATTATTCTGACAGATATTTTTTTCATTTAATCATTTAAGCTTATTTAAAACAATATTAGAAATACATTAAAAATACAAATAAATTCCTTTTTAAATGCATCAGCAGCATTTCGTCAGTGAACTTTTGATCATTTGTAGCAAAAGATGCAGGTACAAAAATCCTAAATGAAAAGATCAGGCCTTTCTGACCTGGGGATTATTTCATATTAACCGGTTAACTGGATGAAAAGGTGAGTTTTCTTAACCTAATGTGAACCAGGTGAAGTTAAAACCCACTAGATGAGTTCTGGGTAAAACAGATTTACAGTTTTTTTCATCTTAAATACAAAATGTTGATATTTTTGTACAGTTTTGGCTTCATTACTGCTGATTTCAACAAACTGCCTTTTTTTGATTGGTTGACCATTAATCATTTCACTCACATTATGTTTAGACATTCACCTGCAGGGCGGCGCTACAGATACACTAAACAGCAACCAGATAAATCCCATATTTACACTAATTCACCCTTTTCTTCCTCTTCAGAAGAAAAACTGAATGTTTACAAGAAAACCTTGTGTTTTTAGATTTAAAATGTCTTCAGAAGCAAACAGTAAAATTTCTCGTTTATTTGCTCAACGTTGGAGAATAAATTGGATTCTTCTCCCACTCCACAGAACCAAAGCCTCGGGTCACTTTCTTTTCATAAAAGGACAAAAAAATGGTCAACAGCTTGTTTCCATGCCGACAATAGAAAAGATGGGTAACCATGGAAATGCCTCTTTAATTCACCTCCACAGGTTTACATTCTGTCAGTTATTAATCTCTCTAATCTCACTCTGTTGCTAAAAACATAAATAGTTTCTACTAATTTAGACTTAAAGAATACAAAAGCTAATATTATTGATAAATGCAGAAAAAATCTGATTTCAAAACTTACATAATGACAAGCACTGCAGGATACATCAAAACAGTGTAATGTTGAAAGTGAAAGCAATATTTAGTCAAATCAAATTAAAACCTTTTCCTGTCCTTTATGCTCAGATCTGAAGCTTCATGAACTGAGGAAGAGGAGAAGAGGAGGGTCAGTCGTGTTCCTGACTACATCCATCCACTGAGTTTCCACAGCAACACCTTGCTGTCACGTTTTCTTGTTTGTCCTCTAGTATTTTAAAAATGGCAGCAAATTCATTTGATTGGCAGGTTTTTTAAAATCGTCATGGTGACCGGACCGGAGGAGTTTCCCAAAGGCTCAAACTGATGATGACTGGGTGGGTGGGAGCAACTCCGACCTGCAGCTCAGTGGGGCGTCTTCATCTGCACTGGTCAGGGTCACAGCTGCAACATGCAGTGCAGCTTCAGTGTGTGTCCAGTCACCACAGCAAAGGACTGGGAATTCAAAACTCAATTCAAATGTGATTCATTTATCCCACAGGAATTAAATGTGGATGGTGATGCTGGAAGACGGCCCCTGCTGATCCACCTCCTTTGCTTTTGCCACTCCTCTTTAGATTGCCATCAGGCCATGAGGTTGGAGGGATGTTGGAGTCGGGGAAGAGATGGTTTCAACTCCCTCCTCCTCTGTCTGCATCCATGAAACCTCCGTGTAACTCCTCTGGGATTTGAGGTCAAAGGTCAGCTATTTGAGGTTTAGAGATGCTCCCAGTTCTAAAAACACGTGGTTGCCATGTGATGCCGTGTTGACGGTAGACTGACATGTTTCATTTAATCTCTGCTGGTCAAAATGCTGAACTTTACGCCTACACCTGACGCCTGAATCAACTCCATCTCCATGGAAACAGCAGACACCTGACCAAAGAGCCCTGCAGACTGTAGAATAACTATTACAGATTTTATTTACTAATTAAAATGGACATCAGCTCAGAGTTGAACACTAATGTATTAAATCACAGAATAAAAAGCTCCGCTGTTTGGATCCAATAAATGACATGTAGCTTTTAATTGGAAGAGAATTTAATACATTTTATAAACAGACTTAACAGACGTGTTAGCATGTGAACATTTCACACATAATGCGGAATAAAAGCTGATAATTTCTGTCACTTTCGGGTTAAACTCTGGGACCTAGCCTAGCTCCGTTAGCATTCATGTTAGCATGGTTAGCTAGCCTTGCGTCACGACTCACCACGTTGGTGAGGTCCTGCACCGACTTCGGGTCCGTCTCAGCCATGGCGTCCAACGAGCTGGAAACAAAATCTTCACGGGGCTGAAACTCAGCTATGAGGCCGCAGCTGTGCTGTTGAGTCGGTAACTGGCCGCAAGTACCTCCAGCCACCTGCTCAGCTGTTCCACAACAAACAAAGTCTCGCGAGAAGAGCTGGCTCTCGATGCTGATATAAATCAGCATAGAAATGTTACAGTAGATGCTGCACCCGCTGCAATGTCCCGCACAAATGGCACGTCAGCGCGTCCGACATGTTATGAGTGGCAAGTTTTCCTGTAAAATCTAAGTTCAGTTGGAAACACAAGTGTGAATTACACGGTATTTCTGTGTAGTTAGAGTAAATTTCCACCAAAACCCTCACATTTTTAGTTTAATTACACATATTTGCCATAAAAAAATCAATGGCTAGAGATTTACGTTTCTGACATTTAAACTTTTCAAGAAAGAAATGAAGTTTGCTGATATTTTAAGTCACATAATTCTGACAAAAAGACCAGAAGTCCTCCAAGATTTAAGTGGTTAATTTGCGAGATCTGCATCAACTTTTTGACCCTAGCTTTTTTCTGGAAAACGTGACATTAATCAAAAAGATTTTTCTTGTAAATTTACAACTTTACATCATCAGACAATTTGTTCATTTTTTTCCTTCAAAATTTATTAAATTGATCTCAAACACTCTGAGGTTTTTCTAGCAAATTTATGACTTTCCAACATGAGACAATTTCTTCCTTCTTTCTTGGAAATGTGTGAAATTAAAAATAAAGTTGTTTTTTTTTGGGTGGAGATTTACTTCTTTTTTATGTTCAATATACCGTCGCTTTGATCGCCTTCCACAGTGGGTCCTGGAGGCCCGGCATCCTGCATGTTTTAGTCTCTTCCTGGTTTAATGCACCTGGATCCAATGGTGGCTCATTAGAGGCCGAAGAAGATCACTGACCTGCTGAGCAGGTTGTTTCTACCACCAGGGAGAGACTAAAACATGCAGGATGCCGGGCCTCCAGGACCCACTGTGGACACCCCTTAGGCCAGTGTTTCCCAACCCTGGTCCTCAAGGCCCACTGTCCTCCATGGTTTAGAGTTTTTCCTGCTTTAATGTCCCTGATTCAACTGATTGCAGTTCAACAAACGCCTGTTAATTCGTCAACAATTGAAATCAGCTGGACTGAAGCAAGGAAATACCTAAAACATGCAGGGCAGTGAGCCTTGAGGACCAGGGTTGGGAAACACTGCCTTAGACAGATTTCTTTTATATGTCTACAACAAAAACTGCCACTCACAATATGGCTGCCAGTTGGCGGCATCTACTCGTGTATGTCTGTGTTTAAGACGGAGATTTGGAAAGAAAACTTGATTCCTCTGGTTTTGTTGGTCCCTCCAGCCTGAGGAACATCCTGTAATTAAGGTGTTTATTCTTATTTGAATCTCTCCTCCTACAAACTGCTTCAAAAATGATTTCAGACCGAGAAATGAAAAGATTAAAAACTTTTCGGAGCGATGACCGTGTGTGCGCGCGCCCGTGTGCGTCGGGTCGCGCGCTCGCCACTCAGGTTTGAGAGTTGAGATTTGGAGCAGCAGACAGGATCCGGTTCGGTGGTTCCAGACCGCAGGAAGGTGGATGAGCAGGAAGGTGAGTGGAGCTGCTGACTCAAAGTTCCCACAATATTCTGCAGTTTGGAGAAATTCTGATAACTGCAGAGGATTTCTGACCCGGTTGACCCGAGTAATAAGAAATAATTTGATGTTCGTGTTTTGGTGTCTGTTGGTTCTGTGTTGGAAGAGGTTCGGGCATGTTGGCCCTTCCCCTTTAAACTATGCTTTGGTTACCTGATCCAGCCTGTTCTGATCGGTCCAGTTCAGCTCCGCAGCTGGGTTTATTCTCACAGGGACCAACCGGGCTGTTCAGCTCCTGTCTAATATTTAACTTTCTAAACTCTGTGATTTAAATCCATGCTGCAGCTTTGTATCGTTATCTTTTCAAATCTTCCTCTTTACAGCCGCACATTAAAGTTCTCCATAACTTTAGAGGTAAAGTAAAACCAGGGCGGTTAAAGCAGATTTTTATTGGATTCAGCCTGGAGCCGCAGTTAGCCCTTCATATCTGCAGGCTGATGTTGAGACCTAAAATAATCCGGCAGTGCAGGCCGGGCCCGCTCAGGTTTCCTCCGGTCCTTCCACAGAATCTGAGCTCTGCTTCTAAACAGCAACTTATTCATGGAATAAAACCCATTAACAGAGAAACACGGAGCGACGCTAAACCCTGCGGTGTGAAGCAGCTGGAGTCTGTTATAGGAGGAGACCCTGCTTCTTATCTGACCCCCCCAACCCAGACCCCCCACCGACCCGCCCATGATGCTGCCTTCACTGACTGTTGGTCTCCTGGCCGTTCCCTGGACTCCATGTTAGTTCATCCTTTCTCCTTTTGCAGATCTTTAACTTCTGTTTCCAGCTCTTCATTTTCACTCTGCCATATTGCTGCTGAATCATAAATAATGCTATCAAATTTAATGACGTTTGATGCGTCACCATGGCAACTAGCTATTGTTTTTGCAACTGGGAACAGCTGATTTTTATCTAAAAGCTGAAAGATACGTAAACTTTCTCTTCCATCCATCTTCATCCTCAACTTCGTCTGTCAATCTGAGACTCAAAGAGAAGCAGCAAATGCAAAGGAGGTGGATTAGTAGAGCAACTGATGATGTCATCCAGGACAAGTTACTGTCTCTGCTGCCCAGATGTTGGGTTACTAGCGGGGAGTAACGTAACGGCTATTAGACTACCGTAAACTCGGGGAGAGAGAGAAGCTAACGTGAGGATGAGGATGAGGAGGAGGATGAGGATGAGGAGGAAGGGGGGCACAATAAGGGATATTTACAGGAAAATACTAATATGGGAGCTCAGTGGGAGGCAAAATACATCAGTTTCCCGGAAAAACGGGACGGATTTATGGACTGATTCTGAAGAGGCTAAAACCATTTTAGAGGAACTGAATTGTTGAGGGAGATGATGATGAATGTGGATTTAAACCTGGTGGATAATAAACGGAACCTGATGGTTCACCCTGCTGACAGTTTAATGTTACAATCGGTTTGGGATAAATACATTTCACAGTAAGCAAAAAGTTTTCCATGTAACTCCTGGCGCATCTGGGCGCTAACTTCAAAAGTTAGCTTGGTTTCGCTGTTAAGATGTAAAACGTGCGGGGTTTACGGCTGGGCTTGGCCCGTTTCAGTGGTTCTGCTTGGCCCGTTTCAGTGGCTCTGCTTGGCCCGTTTCAGTGGCTCTGCTTGGCCCGTTTCAGTGGCTCTGCTTGGCCCGTTTCAGTGGCTCTGCTTGGCCCGTTTCAGTGGCTCTGCTTGGCCCGTTTCAGTGGTTCTGCTTGGCCCGTTTCAGTGGCTCTGCTTGGCCCGTTTCAGTGGCTCTGCTTGGCCCGTTTCAGTGGCTCTGCTTGGCCCGTTTCAGTGGTTCTGCTTGGCCCAGCCACGTTTTGTTTCAGCTAAACGTTGCTGAGACACAGGAAATGTTGAGGTCAGTAAAACTGTCATGGCCGGACGTACGAATCCCGACCCGCTACGGAACGTCGCTGCTGCCAGGCGCTGGCGTCACGGTTGCCTAGAAACGGAAAACAACTGCGACTTTTTTAAACGTCCGCCGGGAACCTGAACAAAAGTGGCAACAATAGACGTGAGTAGGAAAATGGCTGAGCAGTCAGTGAGGCTGAATATAAGCAAAAGAAATGTAAAATATGATTTATGCCGTTTCTTGTTGTGCTTTTAGTAGAATATTGTTTGATTGTCTTGAATCCTTGAATGGTGAGTTTCAATAAGTATTAATAGAAATATAAATGTCACTTTAAGAAATCATGCTGACAGTTAGACATAAATAAAAAGTAGGATCATTTCTTGGGCTTGTTTTAGGGAAATGTTGGTATTTTTTAGAAATACAGTGAACGGCTATCATTTCAGAAATGTTATTTTATTCATGTGGTTTAACTGACTTCCTATCAAGCCGTAAATGCAGGTAGATGCTGTTTGTTCAATTTAATTAATAATTATTTCACGCTGCTGAGAAACAAAGCCAAATTAATTCCACTGAAAAACACTTTGATCCAATCTGATGGTTTTATGATGAAACCTGTAAACATCTTTTATGTTCAGCTCATGTCTGTTTATTCAAATAGCAGCAAAATGGTTTTTGAATTAAATGTTGCTTATTCTGTTGATTAAGGATGTGATTCATTAATTACTGACCTTATCTATTTATCAACAATAAGATTTATAGTTTTTATGTAACTCAGTCAGAGACGCTCCCTGATAAACAAAATCATTTCTAAAATGTGTCTTTAGGACATTAGTCATATGAACAAGTGTGATTTGTGCCACTAAACTGCACACAGTCAATGCAGTCAATCTTATTTTCAAACTATTGATATTTATTGATACTCTATAAACAAACACTGGAGAAAATAGTAAAAGTTATAAACCTGACAATACAGAGAGCTTTTAGGGGTTTTAAAACCATTAACTGGAATTTATCGTGACAAATTCTTATCACGATAAATAATAATACGATAAATGACCAGCCCAACTCAAAAGCTCTCAAATAAAGCATGATTTCTAGATTAACTTTATGCTCACAAACAGAAGCTGCGGTTGCATCAGTGGTTTTTCTATTTCTCTATTTTTTTTTTAAATCAATAAATCAGTCTGTTTAAATTGAACCAGTTTAATGTATTTAATCCAGTTTGTTCATTCCACACCAGTTAGGAAGAACATCTGGAATCTCCTCTGTGTGAATATTAAACCTTCTGGACCTCTGGACGCGCTGAGCGCCGATCGGAGCGATGGAGGCCCAGGTGTTCATCCAGGCGGAGGACGCAGAAGGTTCCTGGACGCTGCTGTCCCTGCTGGCGTCCGTCGTCATGGTGTTCGGCGGCGCCCTGCCCTACATCCCGCAGTACCAGGAGATCCAGAGGAGCAGCAACACCGAGGGCTTCTCCACCCGGGTCTGCCTGGTTCTGCTTGTAGCCAACATCCTGCGGATATTCTTCTGGTAGAGCAGAGAAATTATTAAAACCGATAAAACCTCCATATGAATCTGCAGCTCGGTTATGACGCGTTTCTGTTGCAGGATAGGGAAGCAGTTCGAGGTGACGCTGCTGCTTCAGAGCGTGGTGATGATCCTCACCATGTTCGCCATGCTGCACCTCTGCTGCTCCGTCCACAGCTCCAACCGGGTCAGCACCAAGCAGCACCGGCTCACAGGTATGACCACAGGAAGACGCTTTGACACCACAGATCACCGCAAAAACACAAACTACAGATGGTTTATAAACTACAGATAGTTTACAAACTACAGATCGTTTATAAACCACAGATCGTTTACAAACCGCAGGTGGTTTACAAACCACAGGTAGTTTACAAACTACAGGTCGTTTACAAACTACAGGTCGTTTACAAACTACAGATTGTTTATAAACTACAGATCGTTTACAAACTACAGATTGTTTATAAACTACAGATCGTTTACAAACTACAGATCACTTTACGGTGTTCTCGGCCTGGTTTCCCGTGACCAGTCTGCTTTTCCCAGTCTGTCCAGGGAGGTCAGGAGGCGTTCACTGACTGATGAAAATATCAGCGTTTTAATTTTTCAATAGGCACAAATTTTGGAAAGAATCTGTTCAAGAAATGACTCAGCAAAATGATTTTTGTTAAGAAGGCGACTCAAGTACTGAGTAAAATTTCATTTGATGTTTAAAATTATATCATCAGACAAATAATAAAGGGTTGTGTGTATATCCTGGTACTTTAAAGACTAACATAAAAAATATTTACACAATCGAATAACATAAATTCAAAGTTCTGAACAATTTTGAAAATCAATTCTTTCAATATAATACCAATATTCACAGGAAGTCCTGTATATATTATTAGAACAGGGTCAAAATGACTTCCAGTGACAATATTCTGTATTTACTGAATTTCTCCTTAAATGCAACAACAAACTCATCAGAAAGAAAATTATATCAGAATAACAAAGCTGGTGTAGAAACAAGAGGTCTCACTTCAGCAAACTCTACATGTTTCTGAGTCACAGAAATGATTCAGATAAGAGTAAAAAGTTCAGGGTAGTAAATAGAACCATCACCATTAATCAGTTTAATCGACTATTGAAATAATCGTCAACTAATAATTGATTACTCACTGCAGGTTACAGACTCTAAAAAAGGCCGTTTTCGTCTTTGCTAAATCATCGAGCAAATGCTCAAAGAAGGCTTAAAATGTTTATTTTATTATTTAAAAAACAATTTAAATTATTATCTTCTAATGTGTTTCTAATACTGTACTGCTGAAAACAGCGCAAGTGGTTAAATGAAAAATCAGCAGAATGTGATTTTTTTTATCTGAATAATTGATAAATCATAAGAATAATCAATTTCTAAAATAATAATTAGTTGTAGTAAAACAACTCCTCAAATTGTCTGGTAGCGTTTTAAAGGCTTGTGGTTTAGGGTTAAGGCGAGTCTGCTGCTTTTTGCTACGTTGAGAAGAAAACAATACTTATTTTCTCAGAATATAATTTCCAGTTTTTGTGTAATTTTCCCAGTATGACTTAAAAACTGAGCTGGTTTCTAATACAGTAATTATTCCTGTTATTTATTTCCAGAGATTTTAGTAATTTTTGTATTAGATGATTTGTGAAATCCTGAAGTTTATTATTTATTTATTCTTTGAAACCTCAAATCGAAGGAATAGTTTAAATATGTTAAAATCAAAAGTCTGATTAAACAGAATGATTAAAGTGTTTCAGAACTGGACCAAAAGTCTTTTCTGTTTGGAAAATCAAATTTGGTCTCTGAAATATTCTGTTCATATTGAGAGTAAAGGCTGCAGTCCTACAGCTGGCCAGGAGAGGGCGCTATGTGAACAGTTTACACAGGCAGCACGTGGCTGACAGTTTTATTTATTCATTCTTTTTACACAAATGTTAATTATAGTGATTATAAAATACACTCCTGTAAACATCCATTGTGTGAAACTTTATTAGTAAAACTGTAACATAACAAAACAATGTTTATTTATAATAAATATACAGCAGAACAAAACAAGTGGGATCAGTTTTATGTTGTATTTATTTCAGTTCACAACAAATCTTGTCTTGAGGCAAAAAACGACATTTTAATTCAAGTTATCAATTATTTTAACTATTTTGAAAAGTTTTTATCTAAGGAAACCCAGCAGAGCTTCTAGTCGTTGACTTGCTGCATTCACTCCTCCTGAACCAGCAGGGGGCGACAGCAGACAATGGCTTTTGTTGAGTTGTTGACTTTCCAGCCCCATGCCGAGCATGCATGTGGCGACAGTGGAGAGGAAAAACGTCTTGTAGCAGGAAGAAACCTCTGGCAGAACCGACTGGAGGTTTGAAAAGACGGAGCAGAAACACAAGATGATGATGTCATGGGTTTGCAGGGTTCTGATTGGTTCATTTGCATCATTTTGGTTAATAGAAGGAAAACCTGGGGACGTATTTTAAGGCAACACATCAAACTTTCTGGGTTCCTGTGTGACATAATGGAAAAATCAAAGAGTCGTGAAAGAGCTTCAGTTTTACTGCAGCAGACTTTATGTTTTATTTTACAGATATGAAACAAATCAGGAAATTCATGTCAGGTTTTATCAGGTTGTCGCCTACAGGAACAATCTGAGTGATGGAAGCTGGTAACATGATCGGCCTTATTAAAAACATAAATTGGGTTTTTACGTTTGGTCTGTGGAGGAAGCTGGGATCGTATTTAAATCCGGTTTGAGAGAGTTTTGCTTCATCTGCGAGGAGCTGAAAAATTACTCAGCATTGATGCATATTTATGCTAAATCTCACTCTGATGCATTTTTCTCTTTGTTTTTTTGTGGTGAGTAGAATAATAAGTGGAGTCTGATCTCTGAAGATCTATCAGTCCTTTTCTCCACATGTCGATGTGGAGAAATTATCATAGAAAATATGGAAGAGCAGCAGAAAAGATGCAATATTTTGTCCATCCATCTGAAAATATTAGCCTCATGTTGTCTTCCATGTTCATCCAGTGAGAAGGGATGAACATCTGTTGGTCACGATAAAACCACCAACAACTTTTTGAGTTATTTACAGATTCTGAAAATGATTCTAAGCTTTTCAATGATAGAAAACATAAAAATCGAAGAAGTTCTTCACTGTGCAACATGTGCAATAATAACATTTTAGGTCTTTTTATAATTTAGAAGCATAATGAAAGAAAAATTGACTTGAGTAGCTTTGACAGAAAGCCCGATGAGAATAATTACTTAGTTTTAGTTGTTAAGATGCAGTTAATCAGCGCGGGGCTCAGCGCTGCTCAGTGCTGCTCACCGTCAGATTGCACTCAGCACAGCTGGCTTACATCTGGATGTCTGTGGCATCTGATGTATTTTAATAGTATTCTAAAAACAATAAAAGTGGAGCAACTCGCTCTGAGAAACTGAAAACTGTTCATTTTCTGACATGATATGAATTCCTCTGATCATGAAGATCCTGAAGTCGTTTCCTTTCACCGATATCTTCATCGTTTCCTTTGAGTGACCGGCCTTTAGCCGCTCATGTTAGTATTTCTAAACACAGTCCTTTGGTAAGCTAGCTGTAAACTTTGAGCTCATGTCACTTCACATAAACGGTCGATGCAGTACTGGCCACAAGGGGGCGCCTGCAGACCACCAGCTTAATTTACACCTTACCTCTACATCTAACTGGTAGAGGGTAAAGAAAGTGAGGATGGGAAAAACGTCCTCACTCTCCACAAATGACCTTTGTAAATATTGTAAAAATTATCCTCTATATGTAGCAAGCAAACACGCCCCCCCCCCCCCCCCCCCCACACCCACACACACGTCCCCCCCCCCCCACACACACACACACGCCCACCCCCCACCCCCCCACACACACACCCCACACACACAGCGGTCCAAATGGTTCTCCTTAGCGCCGACTGAAGCTGAGTGGCTGCAGACCCTGAAAGATCTCTCTCTGTTTCTGGCTCTCTGAGCCGACTCACCGTTCCGACTTTGCTACGACTTCCAGAGGCTTCCTGCGGTCTGGGGGCCGCCGGGGGACCGCCTGCGGTCTGGGGGCCGCATTAGCTGTCCTGTCTTATAAATCAAGCTCCATTTTTGCTGCTTTTGCTTTGAAGATATGAATGAAAGATGAAAGGTCAATAGGTCAACCAGCTCCCCTACATTATCCAACAAATTTGGTCAGTGAACATTTTTGCAGCAAAAAGTAGCAGAGTCGGGGCGTGCCGTGATGGCGTAGCGGTTAGCGCGACCTGTATTTGGAGGCCTTGAGTCCTCGACTCGGCCGTCGCGGGTTCGACTCTTGGACCTGACAACATTTGCCGCATGTCTTCCCTCCTCTCCTTCCCTGTTTCCTGTCAGCCTGCTGTCACATAAGGGACACTAGAGCCACAAAAGACCCTGGAGGGGTAAAAAAGAAACAAAAAAAAGTAGCAGAGTTGATTGACACCAAATTTGTTTAATTTTGTATCACTAAGTGAGCTGTAATACATACAAAAACATTTATAGTTCAGCACATTCATGTTTAAATAAATAAAAGTTTGAAGTCAGTTCAAACTAAACCTCAGATATCGGGAATCGAAGGTAAAGAAAGTGAAAAAGAAAAGCTCAGTTTTAGTTGGAGCCTAAACTCTTCAGCTGCAGCAGTGTGAGGAGCAGAACGACGAGGTCGTGAGATTATCCAACGTTTGTGAGGGAAGTTTTTCAATGAGAGGAAGAATCGAGGATCAGCCGTTCTATCGGACCTCTCCACCTGCCGGTCCCGGTCCGGACGGGTTTGGGTCCGCTTTAGAGAACGTGATGAGCAGAGCGACGGACGAATCAGAGACCAAGCAGCAAACTGAAGGCTGTTTTTAATTAAAGCTCCTGATAGCTGAACGTTTCATTAGCAAGTCAAATGAAGCCGGTAAGGTGAAGCAACAAAACAACGGCTCACAGGGAGTGTTTGTTCAGATAATCGTTCACACAGACTCCCAGAAGAGAAGCAAAACACTTTTCTAATATAAAGTTAAGTTTTATAATTACCTTTCAAATGGGCAAGGTTGTTTTCATGAGTCAGTGTTTCGCCTGCTGGGTGTTTGATAAGGCGCAGGAAGACTGGTGGCCTTTAGGTCTGAACAAAAACAAAACTCTGCATTTAATGAGTTATTTCAGGAGCTACAGCTGATCTGTTATATAACACATGGCTACATGAAGAAGCTAAGTGGAGGACATTAATAACGCAGCCACACAAATGTTCAGGGATCCGGCGGAGCGTCGGTGTTCATGGAGGTCAGAGGCTTCAGCCTCTCCATGAAATCCTTTATATGGTTGATTTATAAGCTTATTTTAATAGTTCAAAGCAAATATTCCTTGACATGTATTAATACAGGCAGTGGAAACCGTCTGCACCATGTCTGTAAAAATGAAAACTGAACACCGCCTGTGGGCGGAGCCAATAATCTGCCGTCCAGAGCGCCGAGAGGCGGGCTGTGATTGGTCAGAAGTTTATGATTTTTTTTTATGCAGAAATGTTGTTTTACTTTAACTAGTTCACTTCCACTATCTAGTTTTTGTGTCTGCAGGCGACATGAATTTATCCGTCACTGAGGAATTATGGGTATTTTTATGATTCTTTGCTAAATAACTCCAAAGATGGTCAGATGGCTGAAAACTCCTGGATGGGACTGAAAACGTTCATGGAGGCTGTTTGCAGACAGGGGGCGCTCTCTCTGCGACGCGCCGTTAAAACCATTATAAAGTAATTTAATGTTAGTGGTGAAGTCATGCAGAAACACATTCTAATGAACATTTAAAGACATTTAAATCATCCAGAATAAATAAACTAAACTAAACAACAGAATGAATTTTGAAACTTCTATAAAGAAAACAGTTTAGTTGAAAACTTTTACCGTCCAAAAACCAAAAACCGTGCAATGGAAGTTATTGAGCCTGTTTTAATCTATTATGTGATGATTTTATTTCTTGCTTATTGCAGCCTGGTTGGTTCTTGGAGACCAAAGCAGAACTTTAGTTTGTTTTTATACCTGAACCTACAGGTTCAGGTATAAAAACAATCAGCTCTGCTTCGCTGCAGCTGATTGGATGAACCTTCTTTCAGTGTAATTTAGTAAAGATTGGTCAACTTTAAATGTTTAATAGAAACAGATTTAATAAACATTTCATGCTGTAGATAAAATGTGTCTTTTGTTTAATGGCTTCGTTTCATTACGTCACTTCCTTTCTTGTTTTCACCTTCAACAAAATATTTATTAGTTTTCCATTGAATAACTTTCTAATAAACATGTAAAGTTATTGATTGTTGTTTTAAAGCAGTAATAAGTCGTGCTGGCGCTGTAGAGTTGGTAAAGTTAAGCCATTATTTCGTCTCTGTGGAAGTGAGATGAGTTTGGCCTCAGCATTCTCCTCTCCTGCTTCTGATCTGCTCTGATCAGCCCTGATCAGACGAAAACCAGGCAGGAAAGCTTTAAAACACCGCAGGCTCGCTCATTAGGAGGAAACCTGCGCCTGGCTGACAGACCCAGCGCACCTCGCCTGAAAGGAGAATCAGCTACTGGAAGGTTTTAGCCAGACCAGTGAGGGAGGAACAGACCACACAAAGTTAATTTTGGTAGAAACTCTTTGTAGTGTCTTAAGTTTTAAGATGGACTTTAAGTTTGAGATGTTAACATTTCAAGTTACAACTGAAACCTGTCCTGAAGCAGGAAGTCAGAAAGGTTTCAGAGAGGAAGTGAGGATGGATCAGCAGGGCCCGGTTCTGTTGCTGGACTAATTGGAGAGGTGACTCTCTGCCCTGGGCAGCCGGGAGACACTCATCCTGCACGACCTCTGATTTGTCTCCAGCATGTCAGTAAGCTGTCTGCAGGACTCACACCAAACTCAGACAGCATTCTGAGCAGCGGTCAGGCTGCAGATCAGGAGGAAATACGGAGGACAGCGGTTCTGATCCGGGTGGGTCCGCTCCCTGTTCATACACAGAACCTCTGAACAGCGGTTCTGATCCGGGTGGGTCCGCTCCCTGCTCATACACAGAACCTCTGAACAGCGGTTCTGATCCGGGTGGGTCCACTTAGATTGCTTTATTCTGCACCCAGAGGGCGCTGCTAGCTGAAAGGCTAGCTCCGCTAACCCTAAAGCACTAACCATAAGCTTAGGTCAGCTAAGGCTAATGTGCTACACCAGCATTAGCCAGCATGGTATTTAGCTGAAGCTAATGCTAAAGCGCTACATGTAGCCATGTTGTTCCCACCATGAATCACTGTGAATTCTGTTCTGTACTTCATATTTGATCAATAAAGTTTCTTGAAGAAAAAGACGATGAAGAGAAAATTTCACCTTAGAATCAATTTGCTTATTTTTTTACTAGAGCTGCCAGGGATCGGTTCTGCTCTGTGGGTTTGGACCCATGTTCTGATTAAAGAGTCCGTCAGCTGAAACTTTAAACATCTAATTAACTCTTTAAATCCTGACCTCTAAATGTTTTTCTTTATGTTACAGTCGGGTTGTAAAGCAGAAATTATTTCAGCAAAAAGCTCCAGACTTAAAGGAATCTAAGAGAAAAAGACTCTGAGCTGCGAAGGTCAATTAAGGTTTTATCTGAATAATGAGGAGCTGCTATGCTAATTGTGGTGGAAAGCTGAGTGATGTGGCGGTTCATTCATTCACCCTGAGGAGGCCAAGGAGTCTGTGGCAGTCTGCAGGCGTGTGTGTGTGTGTGTGTGTGTGTGTGTGTACCATGATATTTCTGGATCAATTCTCAATGTAAGTCGTGATTCTCTAAGATGTTTTTAACTAGTTTTCTTCACGGTTAGCTTTGAGCAGTCATGTGTAAAACTCAAAGTCTATTTATTGAGATTTTAAGGGATTTTTTATGCAAATGTCACTTTGATTATTTTTGTACTTGATTTTTTTTCACATCTTTTATAAACTGTCATTAAATAGTTTTAACAAATATGTAAAAAACAGATTTTTTAAAATAAAAGTTACATAATGCAGCATTAATGCCTTGTAAAACAGACTGGAGTGGACCAGGAGGAATCTGTTCATTCATTCATTCATTCAGTCATTCAGTCATTCATTCATTCAGTCATTCATTGTCTTAGTAGTTTTGAATAAAAAATGAATTGCTGCTGCTGCTACTCCTGCTGCAACTACCGCTGCTGCTGCAGTAGCAAAATTCTGCTAAATTTCTAAATGGGGTTAAAACAAGAAAATCACTGTTTTGAATAGAAAATATTATAAAAATATTTTTGGTGAAAACCCTGTGATTTTTGTAGTTTGCAGTAAAATCTCATTACAAATGACATTAACCAGCTGATCATTTAAATAAATGGGAAATTATCCATTTATGAACATTGCCGTTTTTGCGTTATGTTTTAACGTTGAAGTTTTCTCAACTTATTCTTACTGCAAATAAATTTACTGCAGTTTTAGGCTAAAATATGAGGAATGTGTTTCACTGGACCTTTACGTGTTTACAGGAAATAAACACCAAGGTCAAACTTTCCCTGCGTGGCTGGAGCTGAAATAGAGACACGTTTTGAACAGACATTTGGATCCGTAAGTCGGACCTTCAGCTCCACTAACTTGTGCAGAACAGGAAGCGTTAAGTCCATGAACCTGCAGGTTTTCTCGGTGTGAATGCATGAGGCTGCAGCCGGACTGTTCTGGCAGATGTGACTAATTCTGCTGCAGAGAGACGCTCTGGAGTTTCTCTGTTAATTAACGGCACAAAGAAGACAAAGACCAGTCCGAACTCGGCGGTTTCAACTCTAAAATGATCTGAACAGAAATGTGTTTTTATTGGTGGTTTTGGGTATTTTGTACATTTTAACTCATTTTCTTCAGTTGATGAACAGAAATTCATTTTTAATCCTCTAATGTTTCGTTCAGAGAACATGTTTTAATTGTCCTGCCAATAATGTTTTCTTTAAATGTGACTCAGATTCCTCCATTTATTTGCTAATTGAACATTTAAAGTTGTAGATTTTTCTGCTCTGAAAAAACTAAATAAAGGAACAAGGAGTTAGAATGTGACTCAGTTTTAAAACATTTCTATCAGCCAGAGAGCCCATCATCTGTCCTTTATTAACTAAACACAATAAGTCGCGTAGGAATGAAATATAATAAGAGAAACACAGGAGACGATTTGAACGGCGATGGATATGAAACATGGCAGACTTGTTTTTTACTTTCTAAAGAGAGAAATCTAGTTTACAAAATGAGGCGTTTAAGCGCCGGAGGGGAAATAAATAAAGCAGCAGCAGATTGTTAACATGAGAAACTTTCTTCTTATAACAAGATAAAACTCGTTTAACAAAGAAAGTTTCTTCATTTCTTGCAGATTGTGTTTTATGATCGCTGAACTTCTCTCTCAAAACATCTGGCAGGGTGTTTCCATTTTACTGCTTGGACCTTTTCTGTTTAAATGGGAACATTTGGGATTTAATGAGAAACTTCACGACGTTAGTGAGATCCTGCTTCTGTATGCATTACCAAACCCTGGCAAAACAAAACGGTTAGAAGGAGTTTTAGTTGCTCTAATAAACTGAGAGGTTTCAGAGGAGAGAAGATTGTTGTTTCTGCAGCCCCAGTTGGCCCAGTATAAACCAGTTCCTGGAGTTCCAGATTTATTTGAAATTACTGGCTGAGTGACGATATTCAGAATGAACACAGGAAATGTTCCTCCTGTCCAGCAGCTTTAGTTCAGGGTCAGAGTTATTGGTCAGTTTATGGATGTTTGGTAAAGTCGGGTCGCCATGGTAACGGTCTCTGGATCCGATCAAACCCAAACCTGAACACGCTGCTAGCTGGTTTTAAAGGCCTGTTGTTTCATCCAGGTTTCACTTCAGATCTTGTGTGTCTGCAGACAGAGAAGTGATCATGAAATGGACAGATTGCAAAAAGCAACTTTCACACATCATGAAGTGGAGCCGAGGCGTTTCCTTCGCAGAGCGACGGTTGAGTCAGCAGGTCTCGACTCGCCACGCTTTCTCTGCTGGTCTCCATCAGTCCGCGCCACTCGCCCTGATGAGTAACTCTCTCTCACTCCTTCTTTCCATTTCTAGTCGTCTCATCCTTCATTCCTGCGGCTTGTCGGGCCTCACAGTGCTGACTTCAGGTCTAGTCGTTTCCACTTCACAAATTAAGCCATTTCAGCTCCACAGTCCCATTAAGTTTCCTCGGCTGGGCGACTCCCTGAACTAACTTTGTGTGCAGGTATTGAATTCCTCCAGGCTGTTTGGTAATTGAATTGTTTGATTTTAAATGAGGTCCATGCAAACCGCCTCGCTGCCGTCTGGGTAATAATGCACCTCAGACGGATTCTGTTGGAGAAGAACCTGAGAATGACGGATTGCAGAGACGGAAAGTGGTTGATGCGGAGGCAGGAAGTTTCAGCAGCGATACTTTACATGAATGATGCAAAGCTTTCTCCTCCATTATTGTCCTCCAGCGATTGAATTATGCAGGTAAACATGCGAGGCAGCGAGAGGGAGCGCAGATCAGCTGGACTGAAGTGAAACAAGAGGAGTGTGTGTGTGTGTGTGTGTGCGCTGATCAGCTTTACAAATGGAGGGCAGAGTGGGCTGAGGCTGAACTGAGAGATGAAAATGTGACTCAGAAAGTTTTTGCTCCGGTTTGAAACGGCTCCTGTCTCTGCAACTGCTGCTGTCAGCAGTTCATACTTCACCACTTCACCTCAGAGCTGCACAGAACAATCACTTTTTATCTGCCTGGGGAATGAAAGGCACACACACACACACACACACACACACACACACACACTCTCTGCTGGCTGCACTGACAGCTCTGATTAGAGTTTCAAGTCAAAAGCCATCAGCAGAGAGGACAGGTTAGTAAAGAGTCTACAGTCAGTAAAGTGTGTCTGTGTGTGTGTGTGTGTGTGTGTTGCTCTTGTCAGCTGCAGGCGTTGTGTCTTTAGCAGGTAATAAATCTATTAATCACCTGGCTGTTGACTGTAAACATGCGGCTCCATGCTGCGCGGCTCCATGTGAAACACGGCTGAAGTGTGTGTGTGTGTGTGTTTGTGTGTTTGTGTGTTTGCATCTGTTACTGAATGAAAATCATGTTGAAGTATTGAAACTGTGAGATTTTTATTGACAAAGCAGAAATAAAATGTTTCTGGTTTGTTAGTCACAGAACACCGACCTGTGCTAGCTAACCGCTGGCTAACCATTAGCTAACCGCTGGCTAACCATTAGCTAGCGGTTGGCTAACTGTTAGCTAACTGCTGGCTAACTGTTTAGCTAACCGTTGGCTAACTGTTGGCTAACCGTTAGCTTCACTAACCTGAAGCACAGGCTGCGCTGAACATTTTAGTTGTCTGTCATTTTGACAGCAGCGTCAAACATAAACCCAGCCAATCTATTTTTAAAATGACAATGATGGCATATGTAATTTCATTTAATTTCCAGCTAAAGATTAGTGGCCTCAGCTGACTGAGCGGCTCTTTGGTTGCTTAGCAACAACCTGCTGGCGCAGCAGCAGCAGTTTCAGTTTTCTCCATTGTGCCTCAAAGCTGCTTAAAAACAACCAAAAAATGGCGCTGAGTGAAAAGTGAGAACAGCTGGAGAGGAAAATGGATAAAACAGGAAGTCTTGTCAACATTTTGGAAATATTTCACTAGTTAATAATTATCTATCAACTGACATGTAACTCTCATATTGTGATAGGTTTTTCAGCCGTTTCTCCCAGCCCTAATCTTTTTGTAGTTATTTAGTGAAAAATCATGAAATGTCCATAATTTCCTCACCGAGTCGGATAAACGTTCAGTATTCATGCAGATAAAAACTGGATAGAAATATCAACATTTCTGCATAAACAACAAACTTGTGACCAAACGGTGCGTTCTGTTCACGCAGCAGCTGCCGCTGCTCTGCAGTGTTTACCGTCATGCTTCAGCCGCCTCGCTAACTAATGAGCTCTTATTTAGCCATCAGCCCCGTTAGCTGCTGTCAGCTGCGTTTCAGCTCAGATGCTCAACTTCGCTGCTCCATTGATGAAACGGCTGATGGATCAGAGAAATGTTGATGTGGAAGGAAGAGGAATAAATTCACAGCCTGGTCTGTCGCCAGGCCAGAAAGCTGCTGAGGAGCAGAAACATAAAAATATTTATATACAATATTTTAAGAACATGAGGGTTTTTTTTTACAGGTTTTAATATGTGGATACAAAAAAGAGGTGCAGTTCAAGGATTTACTTGGATTTATTGCATTCAGAATTGAATGCAATTAATCACTTTTTATTTATTTTTTTACATCCACTGGAACCTTTATATTTAGTTTCTAGTACGCCTGTAAATCAGACGCACTGCTGCATCTGCTTCTTCTCTGGTCCAACTGGCGTCTGTTTCTGCTTCTAAACAATATGATTGGAAAAAGTGTACAAGCTGTGCTAACAGGAGTTAGCCTGTCAGTGAAGCTATGCTAACATCTCAATGCTAAACATGTAGCAGCTAATGCATTAAAACTGATAAATATCTTTGTTCTTGAGCTCCTCTAGATATTTATTCAATAATTTAGCAGCAAAAAGTGGCTTTGAATTGAAAATGTTGCTGATTTTATGAACTAAAATGAAGGTTTTGACTGAACTGCATGTCTTTTCTCCCCTCTCCAGATTTGGACGTTCGTTACTTCTGGAAGTGGAGTGCGTTTGAGGATTACCTGCTCTTCTGCCTCGGCTTTGCGGCGCTCTGCGCTGTGCTCACGCTGCTGCTGCTGGACTCGGCCGTGTTTGTGGAGGCGCTGGGCTCCCTGGCCGTGACCTTTGAGGCGATGCTCGCCGTGCCGCAGCTGCTGCAGAACCTGCAGAACCGCTGCACCAGGGGAATGAGGTACGGCTCCGCCCGACTCACTGCCAGCCACACGGCCGCAGCGGCAGGCTCAGGTTTTATCACCAAGCACAAAATAATTCATTTCTGCTCACTGATTCACAGTGAACCAAAAAACTAAAATGTGTTTCTCAGAAACCTTGAAAATTACAAAACAAGCCACCAAAACAAAGTATTTTAATGCAGAAGTCATTGCAGCCTGAGGTTCTGCTAAGGTTCTTTAAGTCCAGATAATTGTTGGTTCTGGTGGATCACAAATCTCTGTTGAAAATACTGGAGTTTCTAGAAAAGTATTGTCATAAAGAAGAGAACTTTGGACCTCGGAGCATCCTGAGATGGGCCTGATGTAGTTTCTGGTTCTGGAACAATCTGTTCTGGATTCAACACGATCAGCTTATTCACTGGTACCTTTTTGTAACTCGTTCACCTTTTTCTACCACAGGTTTTCCTTCCACTCAACCTTCCTGTAATACGCCTTATTACATCACTCTATTTAATGTTTTTAATGTTCCAGTTAATCGAGTTTTGGGATTTTTTAGCTGAAAGTCGAACAGAAATGAATCTGTGTGACATTCCTGTTCCCTTTTTAAAATAAATATCCTGTTTGATATTTTAATGTTTGCTGTGTTTGTACTGTAGATTATCACGACTGAAGCAATGAATTATTATTATTAGGAATAAAAACACAAAGCGAACAATGAAACACTTGAAGGTGGTTTGGTTTGATTCAGTCATTTAATTTCCTCCTCTCTGGTTGCGGTTCTGCCGGCCCGGTTCTCCGGTTCTGCTCTGAGCTTCATTTGGTCCCTAATGGGACAGAACCTCCTGCTGATTATCTCCATTATTTCCTGGTTGTGCAGCTCATCGATCGTCAGCACAAACTGATGTAGTCGTTGTTTCCAGCTGTGGTTACAAAGCAGCTGCTTCATTTCAGAATAAAAGTTCATGTTTTAAATGGAAACGTGAAGAAAATGTTTTCACATGATACAAATATACATTTAAAATAATATTGAATGATACAAACTAAATGACATTACACATGGAAAATATTATTTTTATAGTTATATAAGTAATAGGTTAATCTCTTTTGCTGCTGGGGAAATGAAGATGTCAAAGTTATTTTCTGTAAATTTAAAGTTTGTCTGCTGATGTTACTTTGAAATAATTAAAATATTTCTCACTTAAAATCCAAATATGTTATTGGGGCTGTCGTAGCTACGCATGTAAGGCACCTATTACTGCCAATAGAAGCTCTTTATTATAGATATTTATTTTTCTTCCCACACCGTTAATGCAGATCTCTGATAGCTGCACAGGAGTCAAATTATGACACTGACCATAATGGTGCTTTTGGAACATCACAAACCAACATAACCAGTATTATGAACGGATCCCGTTTGGTTACAGTCATAGCTGTAAATCCTGGGGGGGCCGGGGGGGCCGGACCCCCCAATCTTGGAAAAGTCTAGAAAGAATAAAACAAAAAAAATAATAATTGAAAAAACGTTTACATTTAAATAATATCAATATGAAAAGGCCAAAAGAAACAAAATAAATCTGCCATTTATCTCAGGAAAAAATAAGAATTAATTTTTAGGTCCCCCCTCCATTACTAGAACAATGGTTCAGTCCAAAGTGTGGGAGGAGCAACAGCAGCTGAACGGTACCGGCTGGCAGAACCGCTGGAGGGAGGAGCTAGCTGTTAGCTGTTAGCTGCTAGCTGTTAGCTGTGGCTCTGCAGCACAAACATAAAACCTTTCAGTAAGTAAATACTTAAAGCAAAAGACATGTAACACCTTTTATTTACTTTTACTGCTCAAAAAGAAGAAACACATTAACAATAAAAGTCAGACTGCAGTAATTTCATTACTTTGAATCATGATAAGCTGCCTTATTAGCAAAACTGCTACATTGCTTTCATAAACTTTAAGCTTTTTTTGTCAAAGGTAGTAAACATCTCATTCATATTTAGCTCTTTAACTTTTAGTTAATAATTAGAGTTTGAAACTGGAGGTGGAGCTGAGGAAGTGGACCAGCTCAGAGTGGGGGCCCAGAACGGATAGAAAAAACTAAAAGTTATAACTTTATTTCTCACTGTCTTCAACGTAGAACCTTTAAAAACACAAAATAGGATCTGAATATTTTTCTATATAGACTCTCATGTTTTAAATGTTACATATAATATTCCCCAGATATTCATTTCTATCTACCTGTTTGTTCTCAGTGACCAGGACATGGCAAAGCTAAAAAAGGCTTAAATTAAAGCAAATTAACAAGTTATAATTTAAATAGCCCATAACTTGTATTGGGAGCCATTTCAATAAATCAATGTTTATGATGAAGTTACTCATTAAAACTTTTTTATTTAGAGCCTTAAATGTTTGTAAAGGTGCAGCAGAGATTAGATCAGACAGAACAAATCGTATCTAAGCAACATTTGAATTTTAGTTTTATTTCTCTGCAGGCTGTTTACTGAGAATAAAACATGTTTGATGTGCATTACTAGTCATTTTTGGTCCTGCAGCTTGAATGTGGTTTAAAAACTTTCTAAACTACATTTTACTTTACATTTCACTGTAACTTTGCCGACCCCCCAAAATTGTTCATAAGAAATGTTCCTGTTTATGGTTCCCCCATAATGAGATGGATTTACGCCCCTGGATACAGTTAAATTCAATGAAGCCTCCAGCTGCTCCTCGGCCCGAAGGATCAGCTGATCAGCAGCGGCTCTCTGAGCCGACATGCTGGCGGCGGCAGAGATCTCCTCCATCAGATCCTCAGAGTGAAGCTTGGACTTTGTTTCCAGATGTTGTCAAAAATATTTTTGTAAGAGCGTAAAGCTGCCAGGTTAGACGCTTCAACACGCAGAGTGATGCTGATCAGTTGGATGGATAAAAAAGCCCGACATCATGACGCGTTGTTGCTCCAGTAATCTTTTTTTTAAGGATTTTTTCGACACTATTTGACAGCAATCTGACTGTAAGGGGGCAGAGAGAGAGAGAGCGGAGCGGGGGAGAGAGGCTTGGGCCCAGCGAACCGAGGACGGGAGTCGGACCCCAGATACCCGGTCTACAGTCTCTATATGCGCTGACCACCGCGCCAAGCAACGCCCCTATTGCGGTAGCTTATGCTGAAATTTTCAGTTTCTCTTTGGTAAATTATTTACGTTTTTATACAATTTGAGCTGTCTGAGGAATCATCTAGTTCACCTTCTTTCATTTCCTTGGAAAAATCAGTTTTGTCCCGTGATTGCAGCTAATCAACTGGCCCAGAAAAAAGTCATTGCAGAGAAAAGAATCGACTAGTCGACTAATTGATGCAATCCCTAGTTTCCATCAACCTTTCCAAGTCTGATGAATCAAATTATTTAAAAGCTGCTGCTGAAAACAGAAAGAGACGCCATGTTTACCTGCTGTCTGCCTGTTATCTCCTCAGGTCAGGTTCAGCTCCCCTTATATTTCCTCTGAATTAAATTCCTGCTCACATTTTCCACAGAGGAACCAAGCGAAGCGTTGCTTTCAGGCTGACTCTGCTCTCAGTAATTTAACAAACTGAAAATGTCCTCAGGCTGTGCAGATGTTCTGATGACTGAAGATTAAACACGTAATAACACTTTATCAGCTTCTCTGCATGACGGACGACGAGCTGCAGAACATCATCTCTCACTTTTCCACACATTTACTCCAACATTAATCAAAGAAGACACAAATGTTCCTGGAGATCAAACGGACTGCTGCAAATTTTATTAAGAAACATAACTTAACCTCCTCTGATAGGCTGCAATATTTAACCTGAATGTTTTCAACATCAGAGACTTTTTCTTCTCTCTTTTATAAAAATCAGCTTGTTTAATTGCAGTCCTGCTAGTTTTTACAGTGACTGATGCAATATGTGATGAGAAAATACTCACCTTCCCTGGGAACCTGTATGCTCAGATAAAGTCAGCCATGTCCAATTACACAGTGTGATTACCGACGCCGCGCTGCTATTGACTTCTTTTGTAAGTGCTCTTAGATTCAGTGACTCAGGGGAAATCAGAGCAGAGAGGAGATGTGAAGCTGCAGCAGAGAGGTGAGACGGAAGGACATGGCTGTGAAAAGGAAACACCTGCAGCACCTGGACGATGCCTGTAAACGCCTCTCAGTGTGATGTTAACTCACTGCTGTGTGGAAATGTTTGCTTTATTTTTCTGCTTCCATGCAGCATTAATCAGCTCACAGTGGAGTTCCCAAACACTGAACTCATTAACATAAAGATTTAGAGTCCAATAAAGCGTACAGCTGCTTTAATTAAAACAATGAGGGAAATAAGCACACAATCAGAAACTGTTGATCTGCATAAAGTTGGACATGAAACCTCAGAGGGATTTGATGTTTACTAAAGTACAGCCTGTTAATTCTCCGGTCTTTAATGACTCCACTGAAACCCCACACAGGTGCTTTATTGCCCCAGAGTGAGGGGCAAAAGCTTAAAGTACAGATGTTTAAAAACTCCAGTTTGAGTGAATCAGGGATTCATGGCAGGATCCCACAGTTTAAAACGTAATGCTGATATAATATTTCATAAAGTGAGAGAAAACGTGTCAGCTTTGAAACACAAAGTAAAACCACCATCAGAGATAATCATGTATTCTGTCCCCATCCAGCTGGTTGGAGGAGAATATTTATTATTTTAAAAATATAATCACAAAATCCAGTGGCGGCTGGCCAGTAGGGGGCGCTTGGGCGCCGCCCCCTTTAAATTGTTTAGATAATAAATGATTTCTATTCTGAACTGCAAAATACTTAGAAATGTATTTATTCATACTGTGTGTCCAATAGACATGTTAGAATTTATTAAAATAGTAAATACATAATTCTAATTGCTCACATTGTGCACACTTCCCATGTGCAGGGCGCCGTCCTAATGAGTGTGTATGTAGGCGCATCAACTTTTGGCAAGCAGGTGATCTGAGGCTGACTTTTAATTGGTTGTTTAAGGTTTTTCCACAGGGCGCAGCGCTCTGCGTCCCGGACACACCCATTCTGTTGTGTCATTACTGGTAGAGCGTCAGTACTGGCTCATTTTTTTTAAAACATTGTGTGATTGGACAATCCCCGATTCGACTCATTAGCGCAGCTGCAGTTCGTTAGGTCGATTCACGGTTACGTTTGCATTAAGCAATGCATTTTACTGCTTTCCGTGTTTGCTATTTCAAAGTTCTGGCACGGAGGCAATGTGGACAACAACTGGGGTAAGAAACTTAAAACATCTTTCAGAAAAATGCAAACGGCACGAAAACAGCCGCAGCCACCTAGACAATGCAATGAAGCTAAGTTTTTGGGGGAAACTTAGCATAGCTGAAAGGTGCTTTTCAACTCTGAAAAGAATCAAGACTTTTCTGAGAAACTCAATGACTCAGGACAGGCTGAATGCATTGGCCATGTTGTCAATGGAGAAAAGACTAGTCACAGAGATGACTGACTTTAACAAGAATGTAATTGAGAAATTTGCAGGGCAGAAGGAAAGGAGGGCAAAATTCATGTTCAAATAGTGCTATTTTTTAAGATTTGTTTTGTTTGTTTTTCATTTGTTTGTTTGTGTGCGCCCCCCTCAGTTTTTTTTAGCACCAGCCGCTACTGACAAAATCTAAATAAATGCATTCAAATCTCTCCAGTATTTAAAGTCTTGGTCTCAGTAGGAGAAGGCATTGTTAACATGTAATCCTGATGTCGGGATTTTATCCAAACAGTTTATAAAAATCTGAATTTTTTATCAAAAATTGGACAAAATATCAGCTGCAGTCCAACACTGAGTACTCCTGTAGTTGCTAATCTATTTTTTTCCTTATTTGCAACAATCGATGCTGAGCTACCTTCTGCTAATGCATTTTAGCATTTTTGCTAACTATGAAAACGCTTAGCACACTTAGCTTGAATTAGTTTTTATGGATAATTTCTGAAGCAATAATTTACTCAGCTGTTCTTTAAACTCAGTAGAATAAAGTTTTGATGATCTATGATTAAAATTCATTCTAAAAACAGTAAGGCATTTATATACATGCTTTTATTTTGAAGTGGATGAAGACTTTTTTTACAACAAACAAATAAATAAAGAATACAGAATAAAACACTGAAACGAAAAACCAAGGCTGATAATAAAACAAACACTTGATGTTTTTATTGACACATGGTTGATATCTACTTGGTTAAAGTTAGCGCTGCAGCATTAGCTTCAGCCAAATTAGCTGAACTGATGGTTGGTGCTTTAGGGTTAGCGCAGCTAACTTCTTAGCTAGTGGTGCTCACTGCCGACAACAACAAAATCATTTCTGAGATAAGCTTCTTCATTTTAAATTTAAATGTGGATACAGCACATCTAGATGTGTATTTTACTATTATATTTTCTAAAACTATCCATCTATACATGCTTGTCCCTGCAGGGTCAAAGGTCAGGGTGCTGGTGCCTATCTCCAGCTCAGACTGTGAACCTTTCTGGCAGGAAGCTTCACTCAGAGTGGAGTTATGTGTAAAAGGAAAGCTGTTCTGGTTCATCTCAGGTGTTTTTAAATCCAGAGTCACTCAGGTGGAATCAGCAGCTAACAGGTTAAATTAGTTTGTTTCAGTGATCTGTTCTTTCCTGATCCACCGGATTTAGATTTTTTTATTGTTTAGCTTCCAGCTCTGCCCCAACATGGCCGCCCTCCACCGCGCCGGAGCGGAGGACGGCAGCGGCGCCGCTCTGATGCTAACGCTGCGCTTCCACTCTGACATGTCTGAGCAGGACCGGTCCTGCTGGGCTCACAGCTGGCCGGTTCGGTCCAGTCCGGTCCGGTTCGGTCCGGCTGTGTTTTCAGTGTCACACCCTTCAGGCCACCCCGCCTTGTTTCCATGGCAGCAGCCATCAGCTAGCGGCCGCTCTGCCTCCACCTTCTCAGGGTCGGCCTGTGGGGATGCAGCCACTCTGCTAACCTGGAAGTAATGTGTGACCTTTGAACCCGAGCCGAGTCCCAGTGGAGGCCTCTGAGTCTGGGCTGCTTCAGAGACTGTCAACGTTTTCTGAACCAAATTATCTGACAGCTGAACTAACAGGAGATAAAAGTGTTTTTATAAACGCAGAACTCAGATTAATATAAAATATGTTTCTCTGCATAAACAATGAAAAGCATGAAGCTCTGCAGAAGTCGGGACTAAAACTGAGCTCACATATTTCTGTTTGTGTAATTTTTATATTTAACTTCCTGCATGTGAATCCACCCGAGGCGTTTTGAACAGATAACAGCTGCGTCTTAATTAATCCTGAGAATAATAAGAAGAAAACCTTTTTTCGCCCCAACAGAATATTTCTGAGGCTCTTTTAAGATTAGTCGAACAAAGCAAGATGCATGCAGCTGTTATTCATTGTCCTTCATTTTTATTTCAGGCTTTCATCAGTTTATTTTACATGCTGCTCCTTCACATATATTTAGTCAAATTATTCTCTACTCTTTATTTGCAACACGTCAGACTAAACCTTCAGTGAAACTGTACAAAACATTGAAATATCATCTGCTACCTGGTTTCTACACAATGTTTCATTCATATTAATCTTCATAGTTTCCACATGCAGAACTTTTTCTCTAATGAACACAATCAGCTTTGCAAAATTGACTTTATATGACAAGGTTAAAGTTTCATGATTTAGTCTTTTGTTGTTATATTAGATAGATAGATAGATAGATAGATAGCATTTATTGTCATTGAACAGAATTCAACAAAATTTCCATTGCAGCTCCCGTGCAAAAGGTCAAATATATACAGTATAAATAAGCAAACACACAATAATAATAATAACAATATATACAACTAAATTAACTAAAGGCCCTCAACCACACCAAAGAAGTAGCAGCAGGTCCAATTATGGCAAAGTACAGATGATGTGACAGTGCAAAGTGCAGAACAATATGGCTGTGTGGGGGTGGGGGATATGTATGTGTGACTGCGAGGTTATGATATGTGTGGGAGGGGGGGGCGGCAGGGAGTAATGGCTCTGACGGCTGTGGGGAAGAAACTGTTTCTCAGTCTATTTCTTGTAGTCCATATATTCCTGTACCGCTTGCCTGATGGCAGCGGCACAAACAGTCTGTGGCCCGGGTGGCTGGAATCCATGGCTATGAATTAATTACCCTGTTATTAAAGTTTCAGTATGAATTGGTTCATAAAGTATTTAGTATGTTTGTTGTTGCATATCATGCAGCCCGTCATATTTCAATAACCTGCAGCGTTCTCCGTGTTCGCCTGGCCTCCTTTCTGCTCGTTTTGTGGTGTGGATCCGTCTCTCCTCTGTCAGGTTGGGAACTTTTGCCTGTGGATCGATCAACATGCATAATTCATAGTCGGTGGGTTAAGAGCAGCTCGGCTTCTCGAGCTGCGCTTTGATTTTCCTCTCTTTGCCGCCCTGCTGCAGCACCGAGCCACGCACAGCTCCATGCACCGCTCTGACGTGTGGGCGGTGTGGACACACACCTCTCCCAGCGTGCGGGGGTGTGTGCGCGCGGTGCGGTGTGTGTTTGGGTCAGACGCTTCTGAAGTTCCTGGTGTTTTTGCGGTTTTCCATCAGTAACATCTTTAGGGTTTCCTTCCTCCCAGACGGTCTGATTCCCCTGCAGACTCTTCATGACGGATCAAGTTTGGGATCCTGGGAGTTTTTATCGTGGCAGTAGATCAGCTAAATGTTCCCACTGAGAGAAACATCTCAGATTTTACTGGAGCATCTAAACCAGTAACACAAAGCAGATCGTCTCAGTTTGTTTAACCATCAGGCAGAAGATAAATAGATGCAGTGTTATCCAGAAAACATTGGATAATTTATCTGACTTCAGGAAAAAATGCTTCTTGCTTTGGAGAAAAAATAAATCAGGAGTTTAATCCAGTTTTAATCCTGAATTGTGGGACAATAAAGGATATTTCTAATCTGAATCACAAGTAGGTCATTAAATATTCATCCAGTTTACAGGAATGATGGCATCTTTTCTGAGAGAAGGCGTCTGGATCAGAGTTTATCATGTTTTCTTTCTGTTGGAGTTCGTGCTCCTGCTCTGAGCGCTGCAGATTTAAAATTCATTTCTTCTTTCTGACTCCACTGGCTGCTTTCATTCACATCTGATGTGACGGAGATCATGTTCTTGCAACAGTTCTTTCAGTAGCAGCAATATAAAACATATGACATAAAACAATATCTGAGCTCCAATGTCCTCTGATGAAGCAGATAAAACGTCTCAGGCTGAGCGGATCAGAACAATCGCTTCTGTTCAGACACTTCATTCAACTAAACTCTTAACTTCATGCATTTATAATGTTTCTTTGATTTATTAAATAATTTTAATCATAACACAATCACTTCTTAATCTCTTCAGTTTAATAAATCTGTCAGAATTTCTTAAAAATATTTTATTACTTAAAAACCCCAAAAAGCAACAGGAAATAACACGGGAACCAAACAGTCAGTTCAGCACTGCAATGTTTTCACTCAAGTAAAAGTAAAAAATAATTATTAAAAAACACAGCTCAGATATTATTAACTGTTTGACCAGAATGTCTGATTTAAGTTTTAAAAATCATCCAATTAGACGGATCGTCTGAGTTTTCTGGTCTCTGATTGGTCGGTGAGCTGGTCCAGATGCTTGGTCTGAACCGAGCGTCACGGTTCTCTGCAGTAGAACCAGCTTTCTGTCGGCATTAATGCCATTAAGCTGGAGCTTACTCTCCACCCGTTAATGATCCTGCAAAGAAATTAGCATGAAGGGAGATCAGCGGTTTGATGAGGGTGAAGGTCGGAGAGGAGCAGCAGTTTCCCCCGGTGGACGGTCAGCCTGCTGGGCCAACATTCACACGCCGGTCTTAGTTTGGGATCAAGCAGAACCGGGTCGTCTCTACCTGCAGGTGTATAATCCCTCTATGAATGGAGGAATCTGCAACAGGGTGGCATCAAAAATAAAAACCTCACTGCTTCATCGACTCAAACGCCATATTTCAAATGTCTTCCAGTTTAATATTCTGTACAAAATTTAAAAAACAAAATCTTGTTTGGTCTAGTTTGTGGGGTAAATATCTTTTCACACTTGAAATAAGACAAAAGTAACTCAGAAGCAAGATATAGGAGCTTGTTTTTTATTAATAATTACTTAACGTTGATTTATTAAGCAAATCAATCAATAAATTTCTCTGTTTTAACATGAAAAAAATGTCTTGTTCCAACTGAGATAATCTGCCAATGGAGCTAAAACTTCATCAATATTAAGGATTTATTCACATAAAACTTTCTTGCTGAAAAATTACTTATAATTTACTTTTGTCTTATTTTCGGTGATCTTATATATTCCACTGTAACCTGGTTGTATTTGGTAACATTCAGTGATTTGCAGCGTCGGTAATAATAAAGTTTTTAATGAATGAATAACAAGCTGTGGATGTTTCTCTGCAGTGTGAAGATGGTTCTGCTCTGGACGGTCGGCGACGCCTTCAAGACGGCGTACTTCGTGATGAACGACAGCCCGGCCCAGTTCTGGGTGTGCGGTTCGGTCCAGATCCTGCTGGACGCCGCCATCCTGCTGCAGGTTCTGCTGTACGGCCGGGACGGCCGGGCCAAGCTGGGCTGAACCAGGAAACCAGGAGCTGCTGGTCCAGAACCACATCACATTTTAAACGCTGGAAAACCAAAGAAAATGATTTTAGTGTTTGGTGAAAGAAACTGAACATCTGCATTTTTCTCTATAAATGCATTTCTAGTTATTTTCTACTATTTATTGGAACCTTGAGGATCATTCAGGGAATCCTGGAGGGGAACGTCCAGCAGGAACCAGTGGAACCAGTGAGAACACTGGTTCCACTGGTTCCTCTGATGGACCAGTGGAACCAGAGCGCAGTCCATCTGTCTGACTGATGCGTCATCTGGACGGTTCTTGGCGTGTGCAGCATCATGCTGCGGGTGCCTGCAGCATGTTGATGGTTCTGTTTTCTGTTTGGATCCGGTTTGAATCCGGTTTGGATTCGGTTTGGATTCGGTTTGGATCCGGTTTGGATTGGGTTTGAATCCTGTCAAGAGAAGTGGAGTTTTGATGACTACACTGAGCCCTCTGTGAAAACTGAGGATGAAGAATCTGCATCTTCACATGCCAGACGAACTTCTTCTCTTTCTAGGGGATGAGGACGGCGAACTGCAGGAGGGTGATGGACTCCCAGCATGTGAAAGGTCTGACCTCGTGGAGGGGGTGTCAAGAAAATCCGAGCTCATCCCACTTCCCCATGCTGGAGATTTTAGTTTAACAGTAATAATAAATAAAGTTATCTTTAAAATGAATCACTCAAGTGACATCAAGGCCCAACAGTAGACTTAAGTGTCAATAAAATAAATCTAGTTGTGTGTGTTGTTTTTGTCTCATGCAAACTTTGCTTTAATTCTACTTTTTTCTATCTAATCATAAGAAATCATAGTCAGTCAGAGAGAGTCATTAAACAGGAAAAGCAGGTTTCCTGGAAAAAGAGGAAGTTTCCAGCCTGCAGATTTATAAAAATAGCTGAGACTATTTTAAAGCATGAAAGTTTTAAAAAATTAAATCTAAACATTTTGATAAGATTCAAAGTAAAATACTTATATTAATATTGATTTACTTGTAATAATACACTTATATTTGTGAGAACACCTACAAGAAAAACAAGTAACTGTAACTTTAGTAGTAAATAATTAGAATCATGTATTATTCTTGGTTTCTTTTCAGAAAAACATCTGTAATAACTCACATTAAGATCATAACAAGAGTAACTAATAAGTTATGGTTATAAAATCATAAATGAATGATAGATCAGAGAAGCTAAAGAAAATAAATGTGATATAAATGTGATTTTGACATTGAACTTGAAATGGTGTAAAAGGTTATAAAACTGCAATTAAACATCACTGATATGTTGGAGGTAGATGGTAGGTGAAAGGTGACAGGAAGGGAAAAAGGGGAACTAACAGGAGAGCAGAGATGATCAGCACCTTATATGGAAACAGGAGGTTGAGCAGCCCTGAGACATTGGCACAGACATCATGACATGATGTCTCTTAAGACAGTGACGGATATGAGATCATCTGTCTAAGCAGACAGATGAACCCTATATAAGGTGGGTGCAAAAGAGGAACCGTTCGTTGGATCCTCCGGGCAGCTTCGAGCCAAGATCGAGATGGACAAAGAACTCTGCAGCTGAAGAAGAGCCGGGGCCACGGAGCCGGAGACTGTCCTGCACATGGAGACCAACCCGTCTGGCCCACAATCTGTGGCTTCGAATCGCACTTCTCTCATCGGCTGGGTTCTGACCCCAAAGACAAAGATGAAGACAAAGACAAGGAAGAAGAACTGGTGCCTTTTTTCCTGCCAGCACCAAGTCCTGTGTGACCTCAGCATCCATGCAGAGAGGAGGCTCATCAGACCTGCGGAGATCCTGGCCTTCATCGATCAACATCTTCCTCCTGTTGCAACACCTTCTTCATCATCAAGCCAGGTCTGGGGTTCGAGGCGCCAAACTCCGTCCGTCTCTCTCAAAGGTTCCCTTTTTTAGTTCTCAGTGTCAGCAGTAGGGAAAGATAGACTAGATGATTGATTTTACTTATTTGATTATTTCTGCTACTGAATTAAGCTGTACTGACCCTTGCAAAAATGCCTTACTAATAAAATATTTAGCATAAAGAAAATCTAAAAGATGTTGTGGACATTCAGTTAATGAGTCGCCTTAAAGTTCTTTGATGGTTGTAAAATAGCTATGATGTTTGATTCTGGAGAGGAAGAGGTGGAAAATGTTTTTAGGTTGCTGGTAGCCCATATTTAAAACATCATCCTTGGGACTCGACCGAGTCACTAAAACCTACCTGGTTCAATAACAAATGCAAGTTGTAAAATAGAGAACGAGCGACCGTTAACAGGTGTGCTCTGTGAAACTAGTTGGCTGTAGGCTGCTCAGTCTGGCTAATTCACAGGGGGAAGAAGGGTGGGACACCTGGATGTAGGCCGTCAGATAACCAGGCGAATCGTTTCTGGAAACCAGCTTAAACAGAGTTTACTTCAGTTCTGGACAGGGTAAATCCCAGCAGATTTAGGAAACTCAACGGACCCGTTAGACGGAGAGCTGGTAGCACATCTCCCCTCTCAGAAGAGGAAGTACGAGAGTGAGAGAGTAGAGACAGAAAGGAGGGGGGGGGGTGTTGCGCAACAACAAGTGGCGCCCAACGTGGGGCCCAGTCCAACGGAGTAGGATGGCCCTATGGCCAAGTTAGTAAAAACAGATGTGAGGATCTGAATAGCTCACTTGGCTTGTTAACTCTTAGGGAATAGAGTTAATGGTGACTGATAAGGCCGTCAGTCACAACCCTTGCAGTAACTGTATAGCATACAGGTGAGGGAAAGCTTCTACTGAGGATAAATCCAAATCTACTGAGGTTTGGATCGGGTTTGGATCCGGCTTGGATCCGGCTTGGATCCGGCTTGGATTCGGTTTGGATTCGGTTTGGATCCGGTTTGGATCCGGTGAAGGTTCGTCCGTCTGCGGCTCAAAGTTCAGAGAATAATTCAGGGTTTTTATCACAATCACTGAACATTTAACATTATTTTTAGTTCCAGGATTTAAAATTTTATGCTGAATTTAAACGTTTTTTAATCTTCGTGGCACTGATATTTTTCTGTTTTAATATTTCATATTTTTTATAGCTTGAAACAGAATTTGGACAAAGTTTAACGGAGTCGGTCCGACTGAATTTAAACCGAAACAAATCAAATCAAAACATTTTTTGAGAAACTGCAACACAAAAACAAAATAAAATTTTAGAGAATCTGAAACTAAAGTATCAATCTGATACTGACTTGGTATCAATAGTATTGATATTTGGGATCGATCAGCTCACCTGTAGCTCTTGTTCTGCGGATCATAAACCGTTTTAATTAGCAATAAAACCAAATCAGAAAACCGTCGCTGTGTGAAGGCAGAACCATCTGTAGCTTTTTGTTTTTTTTAAACTTATACTTTTATTATTTTTATAGAGCGTTAATACATCAATGGTACATAACACAGATGTTCCCATCTGTAGCTTTAAAAACCAAAGCAGTGGAAAATGTTGAAATAAATATTTAGCATGTTGTTTACATTTCTGGGCCATTTGTAGTTTTTCTGTTATATTTCAGTGAATATATTTGTTTAATAAATAATGCTGATGGTTTTCTAAACAATTTAGATTAAAATATTTGAAGAGTTGAAGACATGGCAGCACAATGACAGGAAACAGACATTAATGTTGTTTTTCTCACCTTTCCTGTTTGTTTCCATGGTAACCACGCCGCTGTACTCTGAAGCTATAGTACTGAGTTACCTAGATCTATATCCGCTGTGGGCATTAAAGACGGAAATAATATATTATTAATAATCAGAAGTTCAGCACGTTAACCTCTGACCTGATTTTCTATCATGAGACGATTTTTATATTTATCAACTGAAAAAAAACCCAATGAAAATGTAAAATATGGTTAAAGTTTATATTTGATGGGTCATAAATTAGGTTTGACGGATTCAGTCACTCGTCAAACGGCGAATCAGCCGCGTGTTTCTGACGCCTCCAGCTGATAAACAAGATTTATTTTTATTAACTTTCAGCCTGAACCTGTGAACTGAACGTCAGATTTAACAGCCAGCAGTTTATTTTTCTCTTGGTGAAAACAGTTAAATATTCCTGAGGAGAATAAAATGTGTTTAAAAAGATTTTCTGAAATCTGTGTGTTTATGGTGTGTTTCTGTCCCTGTGTGTGTGTCCCTGTGTGTGTTTCTGTCCCTGTGTGTGTTTATGGTGTGTTTCTGTCCCTGTGTGTGTTTATGGTGTGTTTCTGTCCCTGTGTGTGTTTATGTCCCTGTGTGTGTTTATGGTGTGTTTCTGTCCCTGTGTGTGTTTCTGTCCCTGTGTGTGTTTATGGTGTGTTTCTGTCCCTGTGTGTGTTTATGGTGTGTTTCTGTCCCTGTGTGTGTTTCTGTCCCTGTGTGTGTTTATGGTGTGTTTCTGTCCCTGTGTGTGTTTATGTCCCTGTGTGTGTTTATGGTGTGTTTCTGTCCCTGTGTGTGTTTATGGTGTGTTTCTGTCCCTGTGTGTGTTTCTGTCCCTGTGTGTGTTTATGGTGTGTTTCTGTCCCTGTGTGTGTTTCTGTCCCTGTGTGTGTTTATGGTGTGTTTCTGTCCCTGTGTGTGTTTATGGTGTGTTTCTGTCCCTGTGTGTGTTTATGTCCCTGTGTGTGTTTATGGTGTGTTTCTGTCCCTGTGTGTGTTTCTGTCCCTGTGTGTGTTTATGGTGTGTTTCTGTCCCTGTGTGTGTTTATGGTGTGTTTCTGTCCCTGTGTGTGTTTATGTCCCTGTGTGTGTTTATGGTGTGTTTCTGTCCCTGTGTGTGTTTCTGTCCCTGTGTGTGTTTATGGTGTGTTTCTGTCCCTGTGTGTGTTTATGGTGTGTTTCTGTCCCTGTGTGTGTTTATGGTGTGTTTCTGTCCCTGTGTGTGTTTCTGTCCCTGTGTGTGTTTATGGTGTGTTTCTGTCCCTGTGTGTGTTTCTGTCCCTGTGTGTGTTTATGGTGTGTTTCTGTCCCTGTGTGTGTTTATGGTGTGTTTCTGTCCCTGTGTGTGTTTCTGTCCCTGTGTGTGTTTATGGTGTGTTTCTGTCCCTGTGTGTGTGTGTGTCTGAAATTCCTTCATTTAAACGAACGAAGCTGAAAATAAATCGTGGAAACGTTTGAATCGGCTCAGACGGTTCTGCTGTTGGGCTCCAGAGGGAAATGGAAAAATGTGACACTTTAGTCTGCAGCTGCTGGTTAAACTGGTTAAACTGGTTACAGTGGGAGATGGGAGGCTCTCTGTGGTTTATTGATGATTTATTGGACGGTCTGGAGCTTGAATTGTTTTCCTACATCAGCTGGTGTGTCTGCAGAAAACCTGCAGCTGGTCTGGTTCTCTGCTGTGATGAAGTCCGGCTGTTTCAGAGGAAACCTGCCGGAGTCACTTCCTGTCCATCAGTCAGCTGATCATCCAACATGGCAGCCGAACGGCGGCCTGGTTAATGATGGATGAGCTGGACGGAAAAAGTTCACCTGCTCTCCAGGTCTCTGGTTGCTCCTCCATCTATTAATAATAATTTTATCGTTTGACCAACATGCAACTTTCCTCCTAATTATAGAGGCAGAATCTTTTTAAATAAAGGAGTTTTTCTCAAGCAGACGCAGCAAAAACCTGCCTGGACTCTCCTCTCCTCTGGAAAAATCGATGCGTCATATTTGATAAAGACTGAAAAGAGATCGCCTCTGCAGTTCGGTTTGATGTTTGTCATCTGTCTCCTAACTGAGCTGCTCACAGCCGACTGACTCAGGCTTTCACATGTCGCCATAAAAAGCTTCAGTCGCAGAAAAATGTTGCTAAATTTGTCGCTTTTTTAACAAAAATACAGGGTTTGAAAAGTCTTTAAATATTGCAACATTGCTACTTGCCCCTCCCCTCATTCCCATAATAACCACGCCCCCAGGGTCTCTTGACTCCGCCCACTTTGGTGGGATATTAGTTTGGGGGCGGAGCCAAACTTTAACTGCGGGGGGGGGGGGGGGGGGGGGGGTTAGTTACACTTTAAACATGTAAAAAATAAAAAAAACAACTTTTATTTATTAACAAATATTTCAATTTAAATTCCTGGGAAATTAATTTCTGTAAATAATAAAAGCTAAAATATTTCAATATTTTTCATCCTGAGTGAAGATAAAGATGTCAGAAGATCCTGGACAAACATCGAAGGCAACTTCTGGTTGTAAATGTTGCACCAAATCAAATAAATTAAACCAGAGTTTACTGTTAAATTGTTCAGGTTGTTACCAATAAAACAATCGTTTCTCCTTTTCTCACTAATTAACCCATTAAATTTAATACTTTTTTTACCTAAAAACGTCTAAAGAAAGGATCCTGCTGACGGACGTTATGATGAATTTTAGTTGGTTTTAGTCAAATCTTCAGAAGTTTTCTTTGAACTCCAAATGTTTCAAACTTCAGCTATGAAATAATTTATAACTTTAAGACATTTTCAGTAAAGTTTCACAGTTTGATGTGAAAGCAGCTTTTTACTGGACCCGACTGGAGCTGCTACTCCTGCAGCCGAATCATGGACCGGCGCCGACCCGGCAGAGATTCTGGGTCACAGGTTCGGCTCGGTTGGAGTTTCTCTTCCTCACAGCCGATCGGCCGCTGCTTCAGAGAAAAGTATTTATTATTATTATTATTATTAGTTGATCCTCCCCACCACAGAGGGACGGATTTTTACCATGTTTGGATCAAGTCAGTCTGTTCTGCGTTTGGATTTTATGGAAGGTTTTACTAAATGTTCCTGATGGTGTTAACTTTCTGATCCGGGCCTCCAGGACCTCCACCTCGCCAAACAAAGCTTTAGCTGCTAGCGGATTAGCGAGCGTTTACTGAACTTGTGGAGAAAAAGACAAATGCTGAGGTTGATCCAAAAACAGTCAAGCATGGCGGAGGCAGCATCATTCTGAGGTGTAAAGTATAAGTCTGCAGCGTCGATTTTTAATGGCTGCTGATGTTCTGCTGGTCCAACTGGATCTCAGTGCCGCTTCAGAAGCTGCTGGCTGAAACATTTTACTGCATTCATTTAATTTCATGAAACAGGAGCAGAGATGTTCTTCTGGGTTTCCTGCTCCGCGGCTCTAATGGTTTTTCCAGAACCTGAACTGGTTGCAGATCATTTCCAAACTGTTTGACATGTAAAAACTTTCTTCCTCTCTGATCCGACCGTCTGAATGTCTCTGTTTCCTCTGCTGTTGCCAACAAGTTGATGAAATGCATAACTTGTGTCCTTCAGCTGCGGTAATGAAGAACGTTTCTCCAAAACTAAATGATGTTGTATTTATACAACCTGGCAGTAAAACCAACAGTCCAGATGCGTCTGAAATGTTTCTGTTCGGCCCTGAAAGGTAAAGCTGGGCAGACGACGGATCCATCTGAGCTTCAAACGGCTCATTTTCTTTCATCTATAAAGATATGCATATGGCCGTTCAATTCTTCTCCTTTATTGAGGATTTAATAAAGTGCTGATAGTCGGCCAGAGCAGCAGGGAGGTCAGAGTCATTTCATGTGAGAATCCAGCTCCAAAGCCTGCAGATGGTTCTGAATTGAGGGAAATAAAGCAGCCAGGTGAAGCGTTTTACTGCCCATATCTCACTTTAACACACCTGAAATTACCATTTTACAACTTTTATTGACTAAAAATCCTGTAAAGGCTGTACTGAAACCCTGTAGGAGAAATAAGAAATATAAAACAGAGAGATTTTAAAGTTGGTTTTTCTCCATCCAGACATTTTTTTGGCGGCGGCCATCTTCCTCCTCTGCTTTGACTTCCTGTGTTTTGTTTACGTCTCCGGTCCACTGGAACCCGATTCACCAACCCAGCATGCATTGCAAAGGTGAAAAACCATTTTTGAACTAATTATGAGTGTTTATGTATTACAAACAACAACTTTTAGATTAATAGGAAAGAATATATTTAAAAGATTTCTTGTTATTCGTTATGGTATTTAGTAATTCTGTTTTTCTTATAAAATAATTGAAGCCAAATTGATTAAAATGTGAATGTTTGATGTTTCCTGTGTGTGAATGTTGGTCTGTGTGTGTTTGGTGTGTGTAGATGTATTTTAGGGATTTTACCAGGAAGCAGGCAGATGGTGTGGAGGCTCCATGCGGAGCGAAGAGGAGGACGAACCCGTCAGGATGAAGGTCCAGCTCCTCTGACGGATGAACCGTTTGGGTCTGGCTGCACTTACAGGCCATGCAGTAAATCACAGCTAAACGCTGAGCAACATTTCATGCAGTAATTACAGCCCAGTTTACTGCTGCAGGGTCTCCTGACTGAAAAACAAGCTCTGTCGTCTTTACTTCACCAACTGCTCCCTGTGGAGAGCGCCGGCTCGGCTCTCACTGGCCTTTTTCCATCTGAAGGCAGAAAACCACAGATGGCCAAATGGCTCATTCTTTTTTATTTTCATGGTTCATTTTTATTTTGGATCATTAGCCAAGTAAAGACGACAAATTCTTTTTTTAATCACAGCACAGGCAGATATTTTCCCTCGTTGTGCATTTAGTTAAAGTTCCTGCATCATTTCTATGTACTCTGTGTGTGTGTGTGAGTGTGTGTGTGTGTGTGTGTGTGTGTGCGTGCGTGCGCGCGCGTGCGTTGTTTTTCATTGAATTTGAGGTCATTTAATATTATGTAAAAAATGTGATTTAGGAATTTAAAAGGAGAAATTAATTAAAAATTAAAAATACAAGAAAATTGGGAAATCAGTTTTTAGAAAATGAAAATATTCTGATATAATTTGAGTCATGAGTGGCAGGAATCAATTGATATTTTTTAATAAAGTTAATTACTTTGTTGGGAAATAATTAATGGCATTAGCATGAAGTCTGCTGCTGCTACATGGTTAGCATTGAGATGCTACTGTAGGTTAGCATAGCTTGAACACAGCAGTAGTTCTTTCAGTAGCCAATCAGGTTTATGAAGCAGAAACTAAACAGATTTACAGCGAAAGCTGCAAATCTCCTCCAGGTTCTGGTTCGTCCAGGTTCTGGTTCCTCCAGGTTCTGGTTCCTCCAGGTTCTGGTTCCTCCAGGTTCCTCCATTTTGAGTGGAACCGGATCTTTAATGGGCCGATTATCTGAGCCGATTATGACAGGAGTTCATGGAGGATCCAATCAAAACGTCTCACAGTGCAGGACGGGTCGACGGTGATGAACATGAGGATGATGAAGATGCTGAAATGGGTCGAGTCTCTCCCAGCCGTCGGATCCAAAGCGGTTTGCTGGGCCGGCCGGTTTCCGCTCCATTACTGCGGCTGACAGGTATTGACCTCTCAGTCATTTGCATGTTCTGGTTGATCCATCAGCTTGATTATCTCTTGCTTTATGGCACATTGCAGAGCATCTGGATCTACGGGGTGAACTAAAGGTCACTTGTTGACCTGCGTGCCAAGAAACTTCAATTTATGCAAAGCTTCTCGGAGTCAAGAGTCCAATAATCATTAGTTGTTTATAGGAGGCAGGAAATGAGCTCACCTTGAAATTAAAGTTACCTTTGACTGGAGGGGAGAAACGCTGAGTGTCAAATGTCCGACTGTTACCTTCAGATACTTTGCTGCTGGATTTAAATGCTTTAGATTCAGCAGGTTCAACTCATTCAGGGGAGGAGCAGAAATATATGGAGGAGAGGAGGGGAGAGGAGGGGAGGGGAGGGGAAAGGAGAGGAGAGGAGCAAAAGGGAGGAGAGGCTCATCAACATGAGGCTGCACCACAGATGGGAGGACATGAAAAGTGACAAGGATTTTAAAAAGACTCTGGAGTTCAGCAGGAACATCTCAATATTCCTCAATGTGACGAAGAAAAAGGTGATGAAAATCTTTCAGCATTTCCATCAGTAGATTTAATAAACTTCCTCCTGGAAAAGCAGAGACGGCGTAAAAACAGCCGTCAATCTGCAGCTTCATGCAGTTACATCTGTTTGTTTTCACATTCCCTGTTTGTTTGTTGTTTCAGTTATTGAGACGTTTTTCTGCAGATTATGAATACAGACACATCAGACTCAGTGCTGCTCTGCAACTCCAGTAACAATTTCAGATGATTTTAAAACTTTCTTCATACTTTGAAAATATTTCTGGAAGAATAAAACAGTGACTTCCTGAAAAACAACCCAAAGTTACAGAATCACGTCTTATTGGACGTCTGCAGGTAAAATCCTGCAGGCTACAAATAAAACATCATTAAGTACCTGCACAGGTAGAAGTTACATCACAATATATCCATTGTTTTACCATCAGATTAATAGCTGCAATGTTCAACTTAATAATTATGAGGAAAAACATTCAGTACCATTTGGAAAATTTACCATCAGAGAAAACTACTGATGGTTTATTTTTCAAAGTCAATATTAACCTAAACATCTCATTAGCTTAGCTCAGCTTGTAGTTTACTAACTAAATGTTTAGCTCCAAACTGAATATTTAGTTAGCTCAAAGCTAAATGCGTAGCTCTGAGCTAACAGTTTAAACCCAGATATTTAGCTTGCTAACTAAATATTTAGCTTCAAACCTCCTGCAGTCGTTCTTTCTGCTTCGGACCTGCTGAAAGTTGAAACCTTCCCTCAGACCAGTCATGTTTTTCTGTGGATCATCTGAACAGCTAAAAGGCCATGGAGGAGCCCAAACATTAGCTTGATTTACAGCGGTGGCAACAGCAAAGCGGCTTTCCAGCCTGATCCTGATCAGGACAAAAACAGGAGAGACGATGTTTTACTGTCAGAGGGTTGGAAGGAGAAATGCTGAGTCATGGAAACCATCGTGAGTTACAACCGTTACACAAATGTTCAAAATTACATATGTAATTATGTAATTATTGCTACAAGAACATTTCACCGTGTCAAGTGAAAATAGTTCATCTCATGATTCCATGAATCCAACATAAAGCAGTGGAAATGCGGCGCCATAGTTTGTATTAATCATTATTTTATTACCAGGAGCAAAGATATGCATTAAATTTACTGCAACTCATAAATGAAGACAGAAAATTTCTGCAGAGCAACAAACAGAGATTTTCTGTCCAAACACATTTTATGAAAACATGGATCCACTTATAGATTCACTAAGAGACACATGAAGCTGTGTTACATAGGAAAACAGCAGGCTGAGTCACTGCACACACACACACACACACACACACACACACACACACACACACAGTGACACGGGGGATGTTCTCCTCTGGTAAACAACCCGTCGACCTTTTTCCAATCTCACATCCTCTGTGTAACTTACCTTCCCACATGGAGTGGTATAAACACGCACACACACACACACACCCCTACATGTCCCCTCCCCCTCACACACACACACATTGTGTCTTTCTGCCGTCACAAGGACTTTGCTTTGACTTCCATTCATTCTTCATTTATTTGTGAATCCTAATGCTGACCTTTAACCTCAACCTAACATGAACTCATTTCTTCAGGTCAAAGTGCTTCACACCATAAAAACACAAACAATAACCAATAAAACAGCAATAAAAATTTTATTTTGTCAAATTAAATCATCAAAGATAATCATCAGATATATTGATTAATGTTATTATTAATCACAGGCAGGTGACAAAAGGCCGACTTTGTTATATTATTTAGTCCACAGCTAAATATTTAGTTGGTTATATGATGTTTATGATGTTTTTTATGTTTTCACTTTGAACTGCCTTGTTGCTGAAATGTGCTAAACAAAGTTTAATATTTAGTTAAATATTTAGTTTGTAGACCAAATATTTAGATTCAAACAAAAAATGTATCTTACAAATTAAATATTTATTTTAATAAATGAGGTGCAACGCTAGATATTTAGCTTTAGTACATATTTAGCCAAATATTTAGCTGAACATTTAGTTTGTAAACTGAATATTTGGTTTTAAACTTACATTTATAAATGAACAAAATGTGAAAATATTTGAAAATGTTCTAGAAAGAGAAAATGCAAAAATCATAATTTTAATCATTATTACAGAACATAAGTTAAAAAACTTACTGAAATGATTTTTGATCCTTTTTCTGATTGGCTGGTCGTCAAATTTAGCTGCTTTAGCTGCAGATCAAATCAAATGTAAAAGATCCCGACTAGAAAAAGGCAAAAGAAAAACTTTTTACCAACTAAAATCAGAAAACATGAGGATCAATTTATACTAAACGAATGTAATAATTACTGAATGGTGAATAAAAGTAAGAAAAAACATTTAAAAAGTTGATGTTTCTTAACAGAGAAGCTAATGTTGTTTGATGTGAGTTTGATTGACCTGAAAACATAAAGAACAGGAAGTAAACCTGCAGACAGATGTTTCTCTGGACGTTTACTTATTTTTTTGCAGCATAAAACCTGATAAAGTTTCATCTGATTAAAGGCGTCGGGGGCAGAAAACCTCAGCTGCTGATGTCATTTCCTGCAGTTGTTTCTTTCCGTTTCTGCAGGTGAAACGGCTGAGTGAGGAGGAGGAGGGCAGACCTTCATCATATTTTCCTGTTCGCAGTGAAATGTTGTGAATCACACATTCTGACAAACTGTGACAGCCAAACGTTTTCCATGCTGCCTGTTGGACTTTTGATTAATTTTGGTTAAAAAAAAGAGACAAACAGTTAAAACTGACAAATTCCTCCGATGTTTCAGTTCGTTCAGGTTTTATTGGTTCCATTAAATGTTTTTATTCAAAACAAAAGGATCCAGTTTTACAGCAGAAAGACACAAGAGGCATTAAATTAACAACCTTTAAGCAGGTAATAAACATATCTCACTAATCCACTTTTCTGATTTTAAAATAGTTTTTTTAACCTTTTAATTTGAAATGCCATGTTCTGATTGGCTGAGTGAAGCAGACGTTTTGTTCCAGGTGGAAATGATCTGATGATCAGAGGATTTGGAGGGATTCAGTCACAGAGCAGGAAAATCCAACATGTGAGAAAAATGCTGGAAAAACTTCAACCTGGAAAAGAAACGGCAGCGTTTGATAAAAAGAAAGAAAAGGAGCCGGTGAGTTTTAAACCTTAATGTCAGACAAACGCTGACATGTTTTCACTCTGGTTGAAATAATGTGACTTAAAATTCCTGTATAGCGGTACATTTATTAAAGTTGAGTTAAAATGTGCATATCTTTAGACTTTAAATACGTTTTTACATTTGAGTTTTTTTGCTGCATTATATTTGATTTCAGGAATAATTTCTGGTTGTTCCAAAGGTTTTTAGAGTTATGTGACAAATTGGGTCACATTTTCCTGAACTTTGTGTGTTTTATTGTTATTTTCATATGTTTTGGTCTTGACAGCTTTCAAAATAAAAGCTGGTCATTGAGTGAAATTCAAAATTGCATTAATTAAATGGAGGAAGGTTCAGATTAGACCCAGAAGGAAATGAAACGCTGCAGCCCATATCCGGGTCAGTACCAGGCGCTTCGGGTCTGAATGAACCAGACAGGAAGTGGGTCAGCCTGATGAAACCTGAGGCCGCCGGCCAAAAAAAAATAATAAAATGAAGAGGCCTGGGCTCAGAGCGTGTTGTTCTGGTTCTGTTGGACCCAGGAGGAACTCGGTGCAGCGCTGCGTCTCTCCTCTCTGACTCCCGGATGTTTGAACGCCGAGCTCTCCACAGGCGGAGGTCAGAAGGTCACGCTTCAAACGGGAAACGCCTCCTCGGCTCGCTCTGAGAACGCATCCATTGTTAAAATAATAAATAAAAAACCACAAAGCTTTTAAAGGGGCTGGATGAGAAAAGCACTAATAAAAGTCCAAATCAAAGGCTGGTTGGTCAGAACAACAGACTATTTTTAATGTTTATCTCACACTGTTATTTAAGTCATTTAGCAATTTTTCAATTGTATCAATTTTCTTTATCTGTTTATCTTGTTCCTTCGTTTCTCCCACACAGGAAACTCTGACCTCCATTCAGCAAACCTGAATTTTACTGATATAATCGGTCAATAATCTGTCAATAATCTTAACCCGGAGAGGTTGGGCAGTAAAATATATTTTTGCTGACTGTCTCCTACATGTGATATATTGAAGTAGATAACATGACCAAATGTCTAAAAGTTATTTCTAATTTTGGTTTGATGCTTTTTAGAGACACTCAGCAGCTAAGGAATGAAAATGAGTAGAAAAGTAAATTATGTGCATGAATTTTGAGTTGAATCTAAACATCAGTTCAGATGGCAAGAGAAACGTAATGAACATGAAGCTGTCGACTCTCAGCTTTTAAAGAGGATTAGAACATCATTCAAGATGTTTGCTTCATTTTACAGATTAAATCTTTATTTTTGCTTAATTATGATAATTTTCTGTTTTCAAAGAAAACAACTTAAAGATGAAATTATAACATCAGACAATAAAAATCCTGTTGGTACAGAAACGTGGAGTCAATGAATTTAGTGAAAATCACTACATGTTACTTGGTTTCAATTTGTATTAATATTTCTACCAATGACACAAATTATGACAAGAATTTTAACCTTAAACTTTTCTAAGTTCCTGCAGCAGATAGCTGTACTGCAGTGAACATCTTAGCTTGTATGTAAACATTTATTTTACAACCATAACTAAAACTTTCTGCTGCTGGTGAGAAGTTGCGGTTAAGTTGCTGTTAAGTTGCTCTGTTGCCGTTGTTCCAGGACTGACCTGCAGATTCATGAAGGTGAAACTCAGATCCGTGTTTTTCCTGTTTGCTTGTGTTTTTCTTTCAGCTCCATTATTAAAAATCGATATCGCAGCGTGGAGGCAGATGCAGGTGAGATAAATTATTCAGTTTGTTCAGGAACTCGCTCTGCTGCACGGCAGCTGATCCGTCATGCAAACGGTTAATTGGTGCCCGTTCTGCTCCAAAAGCTCCAAAAAGAAACGATCCGATTTTCTCTTCTCCTTGCTGGGGAGACGCGTCTCTCCCTGCTGGTTTCACTGGGAGCAGAGGAGGGAATTAATCAGAGCGAAGACTTGAACTGAGACTGACTGCCGGCCTGCAGAGGGATCTGCATCCCTGTACTGAGGAAGTTTATAAAAATGAGATGGAAGAGGATGAGTTGTGTGTGTGTGTGTGTGTGTGTGTGTGTGTGTGTGTGTGTGTGCGTGTGTGTGTGCGCGCGCTCTTTCATATGAAAGATGCATAAACAAACACCGGCTGCAGGTTGACGTTTGAGGTCCGGGTCAAATGCTTGATGACATGAACACGTTCTGTTCATCCTTTATTCCTCCCCAAGGTGAGTCCAGGCATGAAGATGCAGGTGTGTGTTCAGGTGTTCCGCTTCGTGTTCAGTGTGTGTTCAGGTGTTCGAGTGTGTATTCAGGTGTGTGTTCGAGTGTGTATTCAGGTGTGTGTTCAGTTGCGTGTTCAGGTGCGTGTTCTGTGTAAAGCATCATGCTAACACACAGAATATCAACGTTCATTTCAAATGTTCCTAATGAACAAAGTTTTGTTAAATTAGTGATTAATTTTCAGACTAAGAAATGAAAACTGCCTCATTTACCCCATGCTGACTGGATCCCACCACCACCAGTCTAAAAAACTGGTGTCAAACGTTTCTGCTGTTTGTTGGTTTGTGCAGTAAAAAATGTGCTTGTGCTGCTATTGTTTTATAGATATTATTAATATTAGATCATTCATTTCATCAAACCAACAAACAGCAGAAACTGAAGTTTTTCCTCTCTGATCGGAGGTTTTCTTGAGGCTCGGTGGAAATGCTCTGACCTTCACTGACCTGAGCTGCCACGTTTCTTTGGTTTGTCTGAAACCGTTTCAGTGACCGATCGATCGATCAATTGGTTGATCGATTCAGGATTCCCTTCCTCAAAGTCGATGGTTCCCTGTTTTCTTCCAGGTTTTAAGAATCTGTTGGACTTTTCTCGGCCATATTTTAGGTATTTTTTCTTTGGTGCCACAGATTTGACCGTTCCTAAGCATTTTCTCCAGGACCAGAGGATGTGGACCTGGCAGGCAGCAACTCCAACAGGAAACTCATTTCTGCTCAGTTAAATTCAGGCGGTGTTTTTTTTTTTTTTTTTTTTGGCCTGGCGGAGTATTGTTATGATTTATGGGACATTTTTTCATGTCATTGAAAAACCAATCTGTGCTTCAGAAAGTTTCAGCCTCGGTTTTTCCTCCATCTTGTTTCCTTCCTGTTTGTGAGGCAGCTGCGCCTGACCAGCAGGTCCAGGCCAAACCAGCAACGTGCCAAGATGAAGGGAACGGACCCAAACTGGTTCCGAGGAAACGTTTGATCCCTTCCTCTGCTTATGAAGTAACTTCTCGACTCTTCAGATGGTAAAACGGAGGCAGCGTCGTTCGATGACTCACCAAGTTGCTCTTTTTGTTGGCGCCATGGAGGCGTTCAGCGAGGAAAAGGCACAGGATGTTGGAGCCAAGCTGTTGATGATGAGGCTGACGGGGGAAAGACACACCAGCCACACTGTTGTCCTAGTGAGACAAAACCAACAAGCTGCTGGGATCAGCCTCACACCAACCAGCTGGGAGTTTACGCCGCGCCGCTGGGCCATGGAGGGATTTAATCAGCCAGACCCGACATCACTTCCTGTTATCTGCTCTAAAGTCCAGCTGAACGTTTGTCGTGTTTTGGTTCAATTAAAATGATTAATTCAGTTAATTTCTGGGTCGGTAGTTAATCAATCACAATCAAACTATATATTGACTATATATTGATAAAATAAGCAACATTTTGAATTAAAAGCCTCCTTTAGCTGCTGAATCATTCGAAATGTTTTTAATCTGTTCTTCATATTTATCTGCAGAAATGTTGCTTTTCCTTTTGTTAGCTGCAAGCAGACTGTTGTAAGGATTCATTTGATATTTTCTCCCAGATCTGTTTAAAGGAAACATGTTTGCTTTTTTATGATGATCATCATCTGTTGATGAACAGAAAAGGTCTTCCTGCTGCTGCTGGATCCGTTCATCAGGATTCCCACCTGGAGCTGCTGCTGCCTGTAACAGGATCTGTGAACCCGAGTCGGTGAGGATCCAGTTTCCTTCCTGTCAGCTGGCTGCTGTTCTGTTTGCTGTGAAAAAGAAACCTTCTGGACCTGATCAGAGCCGGATGGACTCTGAACCCAGATGATAACCTCTCCGGTTTTTCACCATTAATCCAACAAGAGACGGAAACCAAACCTGTTTTCAGAATTTCTCTTTTGTTCTTTGAGTTTTGCAGCAAATATTTAACTAAAACTAGATCTTTAAATCCATAAAAGACACTTTATTTTATTTATTTATTAGTTTATTAGTTCTTCTTGACAGGAACAGACCCACAATAACACAAACTGAATAAATCAGCAGAGCCATGGTGTATTTTGGTGCTAAGAGGAATTAAACACAGCCGACCGGCTTATAAACTCACTGGTTGCCATGGTTACCCACATTTATCCAGCTGGTTTAACATTAGCTAGCATGTTGTCAATGAAGTACAACTGTTTATCACAGCGTGATAAAACAAGTTCTGGTACCAACCTGACATTAGTGAGCCGTTAAAGAGCCGAACGCTGCATGACGGTCAGTGGAGAAATGAAGCAGCTGGACATTACTAGCAATAATAAAGCTAATATTGCTTTTTAATATTAATAACTTTTCTTGATAGGAAAAGTTGGCTAGCTTGACTTTACGGGTTGATGCTGTAGAGAGACGTTTGCACTACGAGAAGCTGCTGCCAAGAAACACAAATTGACTCCAGAAATATCAGTCTGGCTAAAGCTACTAAAAATAGTCTCTGCTAGCCACTAAGCTACAGTTCTAGCAGTAGCTTAGTGCTACTGCAGAATGCTAACTGCTGTTAGCATAACAAACTGACCAAAAGTTCTCATTTCCCTGGACAGTGCTGTAGCTTAGCGCTGCAGCTAGCACTAAGCTAAAAGTAACATTTGTTGCAACATTAACCGAGAAGTTTTGTAGATTTTAAAAAGTGGTCAAGCTTTATATGAAACTATGGAGGTAAAGCGTACAGAGTAAAGCAAGGAGCTCAAAGGGAAGAGAGCCACAGATGCAGCGATGTGATTAACAGGGAAAACGATTAAAAGTAGGAACGTTAAAGAACTTCAACTAAAGTAAAAATGTCACAAGATCTATAGTTAATCTCACAAGTAGCACCATTACTTCCTGTGTGTGTGTGTGTGTACTTAAGTCTTAAATTTGAGTTGGTGAAACCTGCAGAAACCTTCATAAGAGGACATTTCCTTCTAGGTGAGAAATGTCTTCAAAATGAAACGATGTCGTATTTCAGCTTCTCACATTTCCTCCCTCAGATGTCAACAGCTTCCTTTATTGCCATAAAGACTTCCTTGGATGTTAGTCTCTTGTAAAGTGCGGACCCGGTTCTTTGGCTCGGCTCAGAGTGAGGGTTGAGTCGGCTTCCTGCAGAGAGCCTGATATTCCTCAAAATGAAGCAGCTCATTATAGCTCCTTTTATTTTAAAAGCTTTAAAAATATCCAATCAGGAGTCACTGCGTTTGCTTGAGGCTGGAATCTGCTCCTCATGTTCAAATCTGAATCAAATATTAAAGTTGCTTTAATGCGGGGAAATCTGAAATCTTGCTGCTGGTGTAGAAGTTGTAGAAAATGAATGTAGTTGGACTGAATGAGACTTGGCCTGGCTGAAACCCCTGAACCGCGTCCTGCTCTGCCCACCTGGTGGCCCGCGCTACAGGATTCCCTTTTATGCTGGAAGGGATTTTGAAGTCGGTTGGAAGCCTTGCTGATGTGCTGCGAACCTGCTTTGAATACAAATGATTCCCCTCTGAGCAGAGTACACAACGCCGGCTCATTCTGACTGATCCTGCACACTGCAGGCTGCGCAGGTCCTGAATGTTTTTACATGAAAATCCATTCAGATTCTGCAAATCAGCCGGCGCTCGTTGTTGTGAAAGACGAGAGGGTTACGACTTTCTGTTTTTATTGCCACCGGAGCGGCAGAGTTATCCAGTCCAAACAAAGCCGTAGCCAAGCCGGAGTTTAGTTGTTTTAGTTTTCAGCTCTGAAACCTGACGGCTGCCGAACAAACGGAAAATTCTGTTTAGTTTTAAACAACGAAACTTCGACGTTTGTGTAAATATTCTCATCAAGCTCCGGGATGTGTTGTTGAGCTACAGGATGATTTTACAAGCTTTTGACATTCAGTAGAATCACCACCTTAACATGGAGGACATGTTCACCTCATTCATCCTGGAGATGTTGCGCTGGGCTTTGACTAGGTCAAATGGCAAGAGGCTTCAGAGGTTTCACCAGCAAGTCGATTTTTAGGTTACATTCACACTGCCGCCTGAAATGACACAAATCAAATTATTATTTGTGACCTGTATCTGAGTGACTTAATGAAGAACTTTGGATCCTGAGAAATCAGAGAGCTGCTGCTGGAGAGCCTGTTGCATATGGAGGGAGAGCGGCTGAACTTACCTGAATTTACCTGCACCTTAAATCAAAGGCGATCAGTTTCTAAGTTTAGTTCATGACGTTCCAACATGCTGTCCAAGGTGAGAATATACCTGATTATCAGAACCAGCCGGTTTTCAGACACGTCTCTCTGAGTGACAGAAGATGGGTTTGCAAAACAGACGAGGGGTAAAGGTGAACCTGGATCATCTGCATCATATCATCAGGATCTTCCACTGGAACCACAGAGAGTTTCTCATCCTCTGGATGAAGCTGGAATCAGAACGGGCCGAGGAAGCGATCAGAGACCCGATGGGGATTAGGAGGTGGAGTCTGGTCAGCTTATCAATCAACCATGAAATCTGCTGTCAGAGGGAGGTGGAGCAAAATGTCAGATCATCCAGAAAACACAAACTAAAGCTGAGTCAGAACTGAGCCTGGTGACATGACGATGGCATAAAACATCCCAGTAGATCCACCAACGACTGGGACTGAAGAAAAGTCCAGATCTTCCTCCTCCATTCCCTTTATTTACCATCTGACTCTGTTCTTCCCTAAAGGTCTTTGTCTCTTCCCGGACTCCTGTCCGCTGGAGGAAAGGTTCAGTTTTCAGGAGAGAATCAGTTGCAGAGAGAGAAAACTGCTTCACACAGAACCAACTGGAGACACGCTGCAGCAAATGATGAGTTTTCAAACAGCTGAGTAAGTCTTTTCTCTGTGGCTCAGCAGGCCCCGGGCCCCAGGCCCCAGGCCCCGGCTGCTCTCATCCCGTCTCTGCTCCTCCTGCCTGTGAGGGATTAAACCGTTAATCCGCCGGGCCGGCCCCCAGATATCTGTATTTGCTGCTGCTGCAGCTGTGTCAGCCTGATGCAGCTGCAGGCGTGTTGGAGGCAACTTGGGGTTGCAGCAACTCCAAGATCAGAACGAATTCGCTGGTTCCACGTAGGGACGCACAGATCCCCGATTTCACTTCTAATACCGACATCTGAGCTTTATTATCGACCGATCCGATAATCATACAAAATGATTTATTTGTGTTGCTCATCGCTCTCACTTCCACCTGTGAGCCGCTGATGAATGCTAACTGCTGTTAGCATAACAAACCGGACATGTCCGGGTTTTCACGTTTTGCAGGCGACCAATCAAGTCACGTCTGGAAAGTGAAAATTCATCAGTTAAATTTACTAAACATGAAAAGAGAAACTAAAGACTGGAGGTTTTTTTAGCCTGCTGCTTTATCAAATTTCGATTTTTGTGTTTTTTGTCCAGGTTGACTTTAAAAAATGAGTTATTTTTGTTACGGATTAGTTTTCTAAGCTACAGTAAAGTAATTATTAAAGATGCAC
>NC_040229.1:5253537-5284963 GCF_001444195.1 Xiphophorus couchianus
GTCTGACTTTCAGTGACCTGCTGAAGTTACAACCCATCATCCATCAGCTCAGCTGTCCTTTTACTGCAGTACCACTGACATTATATATGTTCAAAATAAATGAGCACACACACACACACACACACACACACACACACACACACACACACACACGCACAAGAAAACCAAACAATGTTTTGCAACATCAGAATAATCAAAGTTGTTGATTTTCTTTTATTCCCATCTCTTTATGATGCTCATTGTTCTTCAAAATGCTTTTATTTTAGATATATTAGAACAAGTGTTTATTATATTAATAGTTTAATAATATATATCCTTGTGAATTAACAAACTCTGAAAAAACATAATTTTACGCTACATTTATCTAAATCCTGTATTTAACTATTTATCTATATTCTTCATCTTCCATATAATTATTTAGCATTTGTTTTTAATTTTTTGTAAAAATGATATTTAATCTTTAATTCTGTCCTCTGTGTGACCCAAAGGAGCCTAAAAATGGCTGAGGATCGTCTTCCTTATTTAACTTTCCAGTAGAAAACTTCACACAGAGAATCAATGAATATTCTGGTCTGAGTTGGAAACCAGGTGATTTATTGGCTCTCCTGGATCTGAACCAGTGAAGTTGCTTTGTGGTCCATTCCCACTCAAACTCAGCAGATTTGTGTTGATGTAACTAAAAAACTCGTTTATTCTGCAGGTTCCTCCTTTTTTCCCTTCAGTTTGTAATAAAAACGCTGATCTGAAGCTTTTTATTTTCCTGTGATGTGAATGTTTGACTTGCATGGACAAGAGGAACCTGCAGGACTGTAAGTATCTCAGACAACTTGTCTGGGGACTGAGCTGGAAGAGGACAGGATGTTGTCTCCATCAGTTGTGAGTCAGGAGTCACAGTGGCAGATGAGTGTTGCTTTCAGCGCAGGAAGAAGTGCATGAATTTTTAAAACCAGGCATCAGTCTGCAGAGAAGTTCAAGCCAAATTGTTGCACAGCCTGACTTCTGGTTCCTAACTTCATCCTGTTGTGTCTGCTGTAGTCGGTCGCTAAACCTTCCTCTTGACAAACTGGGGAAACAGCAGAGAATGAAATATTAAAGAGGTCAGAGAAAAAGTTTTAAATGTATTTAAAGTTCCTAGAGAGATTTATTTGTTGAAGGGGATTTCTGGGTTGATGTGCAACAGTTGCAGAGAGCAACTCAGGCAATATTTAAGTTATCTGTAAAATATGTGAATGAAAAAACAATTCTTCAGGTTAAAGTGCAGCCTTGCTACAGTAGGTATGTAATTAAAGATAACATTCATACTTTGTGACCAATAACAGTTTAGAGCTTTTTTACAGCCAGGGAGTCTGGGCAGCTGAAACGGCGAGCCGTGCCAATAAGTTTCAGAGCGTTTCTCTTGGCAGCAGAAGAGTTTCTGATCTGTGATTCAGTGTCTGTCTGCAGGAAAGCTGCCACTAATTCACTCTGAGTGTGAACTGCACTAATGTTTGTTCATTTACCAGCTGTCTGACTAAACAAGTCGGCCTGTCTTTGAAACTGATTGGTGTTTAAGTGAATTAGATGTAATGAACTATTAATAGCCGATGCTAACCGTTAGCTGGACGTGACCGTTTGTCTTTCTGCTCGTTCCTCCTCCAGCGCCTGCATGATGCCGCCATGTTTCCCTGATCCGCCTGGCTGGCAGCCATCAGCCTCCAATCAATAACCAATGAGCTCCGAAGGAACCCAGATCCAGTTCTGAACTTGAACTAAAGTCACGAGATAAACAAAAGTTCTTCAGAGAGGCCTTGGCCTCAGACTCGTCCTGTTGTGAGCGGACCGCCTTCCTGATGCCGCCATGCCCATCATCAGCAACACCAACCACGACTTCAGCAACCTGTCGCTCAGCGACGACAGCAGCCTGGACCGCATCTTCACCGAGATTCCAGAGACTGAGACCATCAAGGTGAGCTGAAGTCTGAGTTAACATTGCAAAACACAACCACACACTCCAGTGACTACACTGGTCACACCCATTAGCCAATCACACGACAGCAGCTCAAAGCTGATTGGACTGTCCAAGTTCAAACTGAGCAACAGAGGAAGTGACACTGGAGGCATCGCCTGACCTGCTGGGATTTTAACCCACAACCGGTTTACAGAGAATCGTCTGAGTCTGATGTAGGAGGGCAGGAACATTTCTGATGTTTACGGGTTTTGCTAACTTTGAAAAAGTTTAGCGCTCTTAGTTTCCCCTGAATTAATTTCTCCATTTAAATTCTTAAACAATAATTTACTCGTCTGTTTTGTAAACTTTCAGTTGAATAAAGTTCAGTGTTTGTTTTGAAGTTTTGGTTAGTAACTGATAAAAATTCAAGTGGTTAGATGTTTATATTCATGCTCTTATTTTGAAGTCTGTTCATGCAGCAATTCCATTTCCTCTCCTTGGATTCACTTTTTTTTACACAAACTTTATTGAGAAAGTGGCGTTTATCAATGATTGATCCAATTTTTAGTCATTTAATATAAAAAAAATTACATCATCAGACAAAACAAAATATAAAGTTAAATGTTGGTAGTTTAAGGACCAAAATGATGAAAATTTGCTTAAGCAGCAAAAAATAACAAAATCAGGCAAAATAATAATTTTTCCAAATCAGTTTCTTTCAATAAAAAACTTCCAAAACTTTACCAAAAACTGCAGCTCTGAGTCTGAGTCTGGTGAATTTCAGAGTAAAACCTGTTTGTTTTTTCATCCAGTGGGTAAAAAAATCCAGAAATTTTACTCAAGAGCAGAAATACTTCAAAACAACATTTCTCCAGTGCAGCGCAGTAAAAATACTCCTAAAAGTAACTTTTTTCCAAAAAGTTACTCAAGTAAATGTAATTGAGTAAAGTAACTAGATCCAACCCGACTCTGCCTGCAGCAGCAGATTTCAGCGGGTCGGGTCAGAACTCGGTGTTGTCAGCATGGAGGCTCATGCGTGGCTCTCTCTCCAGGGTGTCTACTACCAGAGGGCGCAGTTGATCCGCAGGCCGGAGGACCTGGTGTCGGTGGACCACGCCCTGCTGGCTGTGATCAACGTGGGGGGAAACCGCTACACCTTCCCCTGGACCACCCTGCAGCAGTTCCCCCTCACCAGACTCGGCCGGCTCTGCGGCTGCCGGTCGCTCGAGGACATCGCCAGCGTGTGCGACGACTACGACGAAACCAGGAAGGAGTTCTTCTTCGACCGCTCTCCGTCCGCCTTCAAGGTCATCCTCAACTTCCTGGCGGCGGGAAAACTGCGGCTCCTGCGAGAGATGTGTGTTCTTTCCCTTCACGACGAGCTGAACTACTGGGGGGTGGAGATGGCGTACATGGAGCGCTGCTGCAAGAGGAAGATGTACACCCGCATCGAGGAGGTTCACGACAAGGAGAGGCGGGAGGAGGAGCGGCGGCAGAGAAACGCCATGCAGCGCCTGCCGGTGGAGGAAACCCGGTACAGGAAGGTGATGAACTGGCTGAGGGACATGGTGGAGAATCCTCAGTCCGGCCTGCCGGGGAAGATCTTCGCCTGCCTGTCCGTCATCATGGTCGCCGTCACTGTGGTCAGCTTGTGCATCAGCACCATGCCTGACCTCAGAGAGGAGGAGGACAGGGTGAGTCCTGAGCTGCGGTGGCCCGCCTGGTGCTCCACCGTCTTCCATCGTCTTCACGTCTTTATTTTTGCATTTTGTGAGTTCAGTGCAGTGGTTGGAGGAAAGGTTTAAAGTTTAAAGATGAGCTAATATTTTTCTGCCTTATTTTACCAGTAAACAAAACATTTTTATGGTTATAACCTCCAACAAACACCACATGATCTAACTGGGGGGGATGTTTCACTGAGGAGGGAACTGGGATCAACCGATCGATCAAGTTTATTAGTGCAGCACATTTCAGCAACATGGCAGCTCAAAGTGCTTTACGTCATAAAAACAAAAATACTAAACTAACCGTAAACAGTAGCAGCAGCGCTCTCCTCTCTGGACGGTTTTTTCAAAGCAGCAGCAGCTTCTTCACTCGACTCTTCCTCTTCCTCTACATCTTCCTCTTCCTCCATTTTATCTTCATTTGCCAAATTGAAATTTCTGAATGTTACTTATTGTGCAAAAATTACTGTTAGCACCGTAGCACTTAGCATTCGTCATCTACCCAGGATGCATTGCAGCGTAAACAAGAATATGTGCGTCTGCCGATGCGAGTCGATCAATAGCAGCAGGGCGTAATGAGCCTGTCCGGTCTCTGCATAACAAACCGGGCTTATTGGACCTTTAAAAAGAGGATACTCACAAAACATGCATCACCACACACACACACACACACGCACACACACCTACATACACACACACACACACACGCAGTTCTGTCACCGTAACCAGTAAATCTCTGAATATTGCACAGATTCAGAATCTGGCTGTAGACTCAGATTCAGCTGCTGGTTTATGCTTCATGTATTTTCATTCTGTCCCATAATTAGAAAGTCCTCCATGTTTTTAGCCTCTCCGATGGAAACATGTTAAAAATCTTCGTCCCAGCAGGAAAATGATCATGCAGGTCTGGGATCCTGTTCAGGAACAGCCTGAACCCAAACTCTGATCCCTGATGGTTCATCATAGTTTGGTTTGCATCTGGATGTTTCCTGAACTTTACAGCAAACGTCACATTTTAGTGACTTTCCAGATGTTTTCTTTAGGATAAATATTCACATATTGGAACTCTGAATATTTAAATGCGTTTGCATAAATAAAGCAAGAGTTGAATTTAAAATGAGTTTTTGAGGGAAGTGAAACAACAAATGACCACAGCCCAGGCATTATTCATGGCTGCTCTGGTTTCTCACAAACTTTCAGATCAAAATGTTTGGTTTTTAAATCTCAACAATGATTTTAACTTTCTGCAGCTTTAAATCCAGATCCTGGCTTAATTTGCTCTTCAGAAGCTAAATGATGCAGCTTGTTGCCTCCTGTCTCTTTAAGCATCACAATTATTTCTTCCTGTAAAAAAAGGAAAGTTTTCTGTTTTTGTGCCTCGCCTCTCCTTTGTTCTGCTGTTACATAAGAAGAAATCTCACTGCAGGTGTCCTCAGAGGATCTGATATGAAAATGATCACAAGTACAGAATAATGGCTGAAAATAGATTCACTAGAATCTGTTCCAATAAAGTATGTCATGCTTTTATTCTCACTGAAATGAAAACAAGAATTTCAGAGCCATTAGTTCCAAATATTAAGTCATTTCTGTCATTATGAAGCTGAATTTTCCTTTTTTCAGCCTGGTAAGCAGCAAAGCTTTAGATATGTAACGATTCATAAACGCAGCGTCTGCTTCAGAAGTCATGATGCAAGTATTGATCCGAGCTGCAGGAGAGCGAGAGAGAGCGATGCGATGAAGCACTCAGCCAGACGCACCAGAAAACGTGACGACTTTTAAAACTCCGGCAGGAAATGCCCAGAACTTCCTGAGTCATTAAAATAAAAGCTTTGAATCGGCGCCAGGACTGGGCGATGCTTTTTGTATGAATTATGAATAAAACTGTGGATTAATGGACAGAACTTTGGGTTGGTCGATGTGTCACATCTATTTGGGACAGTTGGTTTGTTAGCAGAAGTTTTCAGGAACAGGAGCTGGTTGGTAACAGACCTCAGAATAATTAAAGTTGTTTTCATAACTTCATTATTATCATTTTCAAATATTGTTTAGATTTACAGTCTGGATTCTTCTGCTGCTGAATTATGACACGTCTCAGTGAAATGCAACATGAGCGTTCAGACTGCAGACTCTGAAACAATCAAATCTGATTTAGTTCCACATCTGGAAGTGACACAAATTGGGTTTACTGAGGGCTGAACATCTGATCTGGGTCGCTCCACCTGCTGTGGGAGCCGCAAGAAACACTCTCATTATTTCTGTTGCTGTTTTTCTGCTGGGACAAAACCAGTTTACCTCCACCAGCCGAGGAACCCAAACCGTTCAGAGAGGTTCTGCTGATGAAGGTCGGGTCAGAGAGGTTCTGCAGTGCAGGTCGGGTCAGAGAGGTTCTGCTGATGAAGGTCTGGTCAGAGAGGTTCTGCAGTGCAGGTCGGGTCAGAGAGGTTCTGCTGATGAAGGTCTGGTCAGAGAGGTTCTGCAGTGCAGGTCGGGTCAGAGAGGTTCTGCTGATGAAGGTCGGGTCAGAGAGGTTCTGCAGTGCAGGTCGGGTCAGAGAGGTTCTGCTGATGAAGGTCGGGTCAGAGAGGTTCTGCAGTGCAGGTCGGGTCAGAGAGGTTCTGCTGATGAAGGTCGGGTCAGAGAGGTTCTGCAGTGCAGGTCGGGTCAGAGAGGTTCTGCTGATGAAGGTCGGGTCAGAGAGGTTCTGCAGTGCAGGTCGGGTCAGAGAGGTTCTGCTGATGAAGGTCGGGTCAGAATCCCTCCTGAGATGCAGGAGCCGCTGGTGAATTTAGGATTTTTTTAGCATAGAAATGTTTCATGCCTTGATGGACGATCAAATGTTTGTTGTTGGAAACTTTTCTGTGTTTCTGCGTAACGTTTCGTTTGCTTTAGAGAGTCAACAGCAGCGACTCGGTTCCAGAGCGACTCGGTTCCCAGGGCGACTCGGTTCCAGAGCAACTTGGTTCCAGAGCGACTTGGTTCCCAGGGCGACTCGGTTCCAGAGCGACTTGGTTCCCAGGGCGACTCGGTTCCAGAGCGACTCGGTTCCCAGGGCGACTCGGTTCCAGAGCGACTTGGTTCCAGAGCGACTCGGTTCCCAGGGCGACTTGGTTCCCAGGGCGACTCGGTTCCAGAGCGACTTGGTTCCCAGGGCGACTCGGTTCCAGAGCGACTCGGTTCCCAGGGCGACTCGGTTCCAGAGTGACTCGGTTCCAGAGGGACTCAGGTTCCAGAGCGACTCGGTTCCAGAGCGACTCGGTTCCCAGGGCGACTCGGTTCCAGAGCGATTTGGTTCCAGAGCGACTCGGTTCCAGAGCGACTCGGTTCCCAGGGCGACTCGGTTCCCAGGGCGACTCGGTTCCCAGGGCGACTCGGTTCCAGAGCGATTTGGTTCCAGAGCGACTCGGTTCCCAGAGCGACTCGGTTCCAGAGCGTTTCCTCCCACGGAGCCTCAGAGACTCGTGTCTTCACGTTCTGACTGTGTCAGTAGATTCGCTCTCCTTCTTCCTAATTCCTACCTAAGTACTGGGAGTGCAGTATCTCTGCTTCACGGAAACCTGGCTGCACTCGCTTATTCCGGACTACAGCGTGGAGGTTCCTGGATTTTCCTTGGTGCGCAGGGACAGGGACTTTTCCAAGAGTCGGAAGAAGAGGGGCGGCGGGATTGCACTTTATGTGAGTGAGAGGTGGCGTAATCCCGGCCATGTTAACGTGAAGGAACAGATTTGTAGCCCGGACATTGAACTTCTGGCTGTGGGAATGCGGCCGTGTTATTTACCGAGGGAGTTTACGTCCGCCATTTTGATCACTGTTTACATTCCCCCATCAGCTGATGCAGCGGTGGCCTGTGACGTCATCAGCTCTGACACAGCCAAACTCCAGACTCAACACCCAGACGTTGTTATTGTGTCTTGTCTCTATGCAGTAACTGCGAAGTAATTTCCCTGCTGGGATGAATAAAGTACTTCTATTCTATTCTATTCTCTTCTTCCGCTTATCCGGAGTCGGGTCGCGGGGGTAGCAGCTTCAGAAGGGAGGCCCAGACTTCCCTCTCCCCGGCCACTTCTTCCAGCTCCTCCGGGGGAATCCCGAGGCGTTCCCAGGCCAGCCGAGAGACATAGTCCCTCCAGCGTGTCCTGGGTCTTCCCCGGGGCCTCCTCCCGGTGGGACGTGCCCGGAACACCTCACCAGGGAGGCGTCCAGGAGGCATCCTGACCAGATGCTCCTCAACTGGCTCCTCTCGATGTGAAGGAGCAGTGGCTCTACTCTGAGTCCCTCCCGGATGACTGAGCTTCTCACCCTATCTCTAAGGGAGAGCCCAGCCACCACTATTCTATTCTATTCTATTCTATTCTAATTGAGTTTGATGACGAATTGAATTGAGAGTTTTATGTAGAAATGCCATAAATAAATAACCAGCATGTGGACCAGCAGGAAAAGACGCTGGGAGGCTGCAGGAGGCTGGGAGTTAGATAAGATAAGATAAGATTTATTTGTCATTGTCATCAACAGATTACAACGAGATTGAGATTTGCTCGACTTGAGTTAAGGTGCAGGTTATGTGTATATACGTATAGTTTTCTCAGACCGGAGGGATGTTACTGAACCGAGATCAGGCAGCAGCGTGAGGAGAGACGGATCCTCGGTCTGAACTCCAGGAAAATCAGCCGTTTTGTTGTTCATGTCCAGGTTAGACGTGGTAGCAAACAGATCGTTGTGATATTTCCCGCCTTCCCAGGGGAACCAGAAGGATGAACATCTTGAATGACGTGAAATAAGAAGAACATGAGACGTAAATCTACAGGATTACAGAAACGTTTCCAACCTCAGATACTTCCTGGTGGCTGACCGATGCAGCAAACAGCGACTCACTGCAAACGCATGGAAAATACAAACTAAACCCAATAATGCAAAACAAATAACGCTGCAATTATAGAAAATATAAAACCCAACAACAAACAGCAAACCAGCTGTAACCACAGGAAACGGGAGGATTATTTATTCAACTTGCTAAATAAATTCTAAATATTTATCTTGGCAGTAACTATTTAAAGCTAAATATTTAGCTTTAGCTGGCTCACTAAATGTTTAGCAAACAAAATGTTTTGTAAGCAAAAATTAATATTTAGATCCAAAATTAATATTTAAATAGCAGGCTTGCTAATAAAATATTTAGTTCATGCTTGTTGGCAAAATATTTATTCATATTCACATTTAACTTATGAACTGGATATTCAGCTTGCTAATTAAATAGCCACATAGTTTGAAACATTTTCTAAATGAATAAATAAAATGGAGAAAATATGACTTTGAAAAGTGAAGCCAGTTTTTCTCTGACCCAAATTATTGCTGTTCATTTTTAACTTTTGCTTTACAAAAGGAACCCTATATACAGTATTTCTACTTCATGAAAACATGAAGCTAATAAATTAATCGGTTCCAAAAAACAATAAAAACCTCCATCAACTTAAAGTAGCTTCAGTTTTTTGGTTACTAATAATTGTTACTTATGATGTATTTCTCTATACTTTCTTAATCTGAGAGTATCCTGCTGGATTAAAATACAGATTTTTTATAGATCATTTTCATAGATGCTACCTTTGACTTTGCCGGTGTTGCAGATAAAGTCTCTCTCTCTTCATTCTTGTCTTCATCAGGAGTGGGCTGAGTTATCGCCTCAATCAAATTACAGCTCATTTAAATTATGCATAACAGCAAAGTTCATTCATTCATTATGATCACACGGCTTGTAACGAGGAGTTTGACTCCTTCCAGGTTAATCACTGTTTAATGGGGTCAGAGGTCAGCCTGGTCATGATGGAGGCTCACTGCAGGATTTTATAAAGTTACTGAACTAACAGAGAATATCGATGCTTCACCATGACGGCGGCTGGAAGAGGAAGTCGCTGGTCTGATCAAATCTCAGCAGAGTTTCTGTTTATGGACGCATGTGTCCCGCTTCTGTAGGATTCCATTATCAACAAGGCAATTTTTAAAAATGACAGAGAAAAAAAATGAGCCATGTGATTTGCTACCCAATCTCTCTGCTGCCTGGACTTGGCAGCATGAATGAGCGTCTGCCTGCAGCAGAGCAGTCCGACCTGAAGGAGTGTGTAGCGTTAGCGTTGTGTTAGTATAACGTTAGTGTTGTGTTAGTGTAGCGTTAGCGTTGTGTTAGTGTAGCGTTGTGTTAGTGTAGCGTTAGCGTTGTGTTAGTGTAGCGTGTGTTAGTGTAGCGTTAGCGTTGTGTTAGTGTAGCGTTAGCGTTGTGTTAGTGTAGCGTTGTGTTAGTGTAGCGTTAGCGTTGTGTTAGTGTAGCGTTAGCGTTGTGTTAGTGTAGCGTTAGGGTTGTGTTAGTGTAGCGTTAGCGTTGTGTTAGTGTAGCGTTAGGGTTGTGTTAGTGTAGCGTTAGGGTTGTGTTAGTGTAGCGTTAGGGTTGTGTTAGTGTATCGTTAGTGTTGTGTTAGTGTAGCGTTAGCATTGTGTTAGTGTAGCGTTAGGGTTGTGTTAGTATAACGTTAGCGTTGTGTTAGTGTAGCGTTAACATTGTGTTAGTGTAGCGTTAGGGTTGTGTTAATGTAGCGTTAGCGTTGTGTTAGTGTAGCATTAGCATTGTGTTAGTGTAGCGTTAGGGTTGTGTTAGAATAACGTTAGCATTGTGTTAGTGTAGCGTTAGGGTTGTGTTAGTATAGCGTTAGGGTTGTGTTAGTATAGCGTTAGGGTTGTATTAGTATAACGTTAGCATTGTGTTAGTGTAGCGTTAACGTTGTGTTAGTGTAGCGTTAGCTTTGCGTTAGTGTAGCGTTAGGGTTGTGTTAGTGTAGCGTTAGGGTTGTGTTAGTGTAGCGTTAGGGTTGTGTTAATGTAGCGTTAACATTGTGTTAGTGTAGTGTTAGGGTTGTGTTAGTATAACGTTAGCGTTGTGTTAGTGTAGCGTTAACATTGTGTTAGTGTAGCGTTAGGGTTGTGTTAATGTAGCGTTAGCGTTGTGTTAGTGTAGCATTAGCATTGTGTTAGTGTAGCGTTAGGGTTGTGTTAGAATAACGTTAGCATTGTGTTAGTGTAGCGTTAGGGTTGTGTTAGTATAGCGTTAGGGTTGTGTTAGTATAGCGTTAGGGTTGTATTAGTATAACGTTAGCGTTGTGTTAGTGTAGCGTTAACGTTGTGTTAGTGTAGCGTTAGCGTTGCGTTAGTGTAGCGTTAGGGTTGTGTTAGTGTAGCGTTAGGGTTGTGTTAGTGTAGCGTTAGTGTAGCGTTAGCGTTGTATTAATGTAGCATTAGCATTGTGTTAGTGTAGCGTTAGGGTTGTGTTAGTGTAGCGTTAGGGTTGTGTTAATGTAGCGTTAGCGTTGTGTTAGTATAACGTTAGCATTGTGTTAGTGTAGCGTTAGCGTTGTGTTAGTGTAGCGTTAGGGTTGCGTTAGTGTAGCGTTAGCGTTGTATTAATGTAGCATTAGCATTGTGTTAGTGTAGCGTTAGGGTTGTGTTAGTGTAGCGTTAGCGTTGTGTTAGTATAACGTTAGCATTGTGTTAGTGTAGCGTTAGCGTTGTGTTAGTGTAGCGTTAGCGTTGCGTTAGTGTAGCGTTAGCGTTGCGTTAGTGTAGCGTTAGCGTTGTGTTAATGTAGCATTAGCATTGTGTTAATGTAGCATTAGCGTTGCGTTAGTGTAGCATTAGCGTTGTGTTAATGTAGCGCAGTGCTTCTCAATTCCAGTCCTCAGGCCCCCTGCTCTGCATGTTTCAGCTGCACCCCCATCTCAGAACAGCTGATCCAAATGATTGCATTACCTGTCCTGCAGCCATCAAGTGCTGCAGAAGCCTGTTAATCACTCATAGATTCAATCCAGGTGTGTGGCAGCAGGGAAACACCTAAAACATGCAGGGCAGGGGGGCCTGAGGACCGGAACTGAGAAGCACTGGTAGCGTTAGTGTTGTGTTAGCGTAGCATTAGCGTTGTATTAGCGTTGCTCTGTGTGATTCACATCCACACCTGAGTCTCAGGCCGTAACAAAGAGAGCAAAGGCGTCACAGCGAATCCTCTGATTATTGGTTTGTGTTCATCATGTCTTCTTGATGAGCTGCTGAATCCTGGAGACAAAACAGAATCATTCATCATAGATCCGCTCTCAGGCTTTTAGGAAAGGAGCTGCGAATAAAATCATGTTCTAGTTTACACTTTCTGTATTTGCTTTATGATACTGCTCTAATTAATCAAACATAATGTAGTAAAAGTTTATTTAAATGTCAGGATATTTGCTTCAGCTGAGGCTCACTGTAGAAGAGATTTTATTCCAGAGAAGTTAGATTGTAAAGGAGGAAATGAGAGGAAAGCAGCAGAAAAGCAGCAGATGGTGAAATATGGAGAGTAATAAACCAACTCATGAATAACTGGGTATATATTTCCCATTTCAGCAACACTTCTGCTCACATTTAGATGTGATGCGGCTCAGTTAGCTCTAAAAGGCCTTTTGGGTTTTGAGGAGAAAACACTGAAGGTGTATGGCAAGCTGTTTTTACATAATATCAGCTTCACCACATTTCCATTTCAGATGTCTGGAATTAGTTTAGCTCGACAAATTAAATAGAGATTTCTTAATTAACCGACTATAAATGACGCCAGATTTACTGTTAAGTTTTACGGAAGTTTCAATTTGATTCGATAAATTATTATCTGAAACGTATTTCAGATTTCAACAATTAAAGTAAATCTGAGATATGAGCTTTTCTTCTGTCTACTCATAATTCTAATTAAAGATATCTGGAATGACACCAGTATTAAATGTCATTATGCATCAGGAGATGTATAAGATTTGACTAGTGCAAAATAAATTGTAGATTTCTTGGAAGCAAAACGAATGGATATGTGATTTAGATATGTGGATATCTAGATTTTATATGTAATTCTGACTCATCAAAATTCATTTTAAGAAAACCCAAAATGAATGAGATGTTTTTTATTAACAAGTCAATATGTGTTGGTGTCTAGTCAAAGCTCATTTTTAGAATTCTGGAATGTAATTAATGTAGTCAGACGAAACAGATTTTATGTTAAAACGGCCTGCCATAGAAGGTCAAGAGGAATGATAAATTTAAACAGTTTTGGTATAAAATCTTCTCCCTATGATCTAACAGCTCATCCTGCAGCAGCCGGACTGCAAACGGTTTCACAAACACTCCTATATATTAAATTAGGTGTCATAAAGCAGAATGCTTCCCAGCCGTTAATTAGCATTCAGATGGTTTTCTGTTTCTGTGGGCGTAGATCTGTAGCAGCGCCAAGCAGATTCCACGCCTGTTATCCGCTGCCTTCATCTGCCAAGCGGGATTATTGAAGAGGAGCAGAAATGAGCTGCTCATCATGGCAACGCATCCCGGCAGAGCAGAAAAAAATCACTCATTTTTAAAAACTTTAGAGTCCCATCACATTCAATTGTTTGTTTTTTCATCATGCTTGAAAATGATGTTTTTACCTAATGTCTTACTATACAATAATCTACATGTTGTGATTTTTGTGAAAAGGTCAGTGTTGACTTTTAGCTTTCTTTTAGTCTGCTTGTGTTAAAAGAAACAAAAGAAAAATCGTTTTTTATCTGAAAATTAGAACAGATGAACAAACGGTTTAGAGAGTGAAAAAAACCTTGAGTGAGACTTTAACAGAACTGTCCTCTAAGTTTCCATGTTCATTTCTGCTGCATCTCAGTTCTCAGCTGTAGAAACATCCATGATGCCTCTGATGAACCCAAACGGGCCCTGAAAGCCGCAGCTTTCTTCTTTTCTTGCTTTTTACATTTTGGCCACAGTTCTTGTCTTGCTTTCCAATCTTCTGGTGTCAAATCTTCAAAGAAGCGAACTCCTTCTTCAAGTTTTAGTTCTCTTCCAGATGTCGTCTCTCAAGGCTCGTCTCACAAACAGAATGATAATCTGTCTGTCCCTGTTATGCATCTTTCGACCCACTCTGTCGACAACATCAACCTCTTCATCCATCTTTGAAGCCAAATCAGGTGCAATTTTGCCCAGAAGCGCCACAACTTCATCTCGGATGTTTTCACTAGAGTTTTCCTTTATGCCGAGGCACCAAATCTTTTATGTCTTTCAACTGCATGTTCTCTTTGGAGAGTGTGTCCACTTGTTTCTCCAATTCTATTATTTTCTTTTTGCAATCGTTTAGCTCCTCTGAGTTGAGCTGAACCGATTTAGCAATAGCCGCTAGCATAGCACTGTGCTGCTTCATTTACATGCCAACTTCTTCCATGCGGTCATTTACTTTCTGTCCTAAGGAACTTATAGCTCTTAAAATAGCCTCAGTGTTCATTTGATCCTGGGACGAACCTTTGGTTCTTTTTTCCATGTGTGTGTTTTTTTCTGGAGTACTGGTCGAGGTTCTGGTCGGGGTTCTGGTCGGGGTTCTGGTCGGGGTTCTGGTCGGGGTACTGGTCGGGGTACTGGTCGGGGTTCTGGTCGGGGTTCTGGTCGGGGTACTGGTCGGGGTTCTGGTCGGGGTACTGGTCGGGGTTCTGGTCGGGGTTCTGGTCGGGGTACTGGTCGGGGTACTGGTCGGGGTACTGGTCGGGGTTCTGGTCGGGGTACTGGTCGGGGTTCTGGTCGGGGTTCTGGTCGGGGTTCTGGTCGGGGTTCTGGCTTCCCTTTCCCGTTTGCTAGCTGCAGCTGACCTCATTTAATCTCAGGTCATCTCATTTAATCTCATTTAATCTCATGACCTGATCACGAGATCATTTCAGAGTTTTTAGAAAGCAGAGTCTTGACTGCAGGTGGCAGAAACTTGTTGCTTTTCTTCATACTTCATACAAGCTGAGTATTGATATTACCGATATTTACTAGTAGTTTACTTCATAATTTAACTTAGAGACTCTTAGGGAGCTCAGAGAAACTTGAATACCCTGTCCGCCATCTTCCCAGAGCTTTCTGCTCATCAGCTTCCTTCGTCTGCTGACCGTCTGCTGACCGTCTGCTGACCACGCTTCGCTCTCAACAACCTTAAAATCCATCCAGAGGCGGCGTCCATCTTTACCGCCGTAAACAAATTTCTGAGTTTTTCCTAGCAGATTTTTTTACTTTTGAAACACAGAAATCTCCTTGTCTTTTTTTCTTCTATAATATTGCAGTCAAATAAAAATTTCAAAAATTGAAAAAACCTGAGATTGAAAAAAAAACATGGGATAAATGTTTGACTTTTGAAACATTTTTCTAAATTAATATTTTTGTGCATTTAATTAGTAGCATGAAAACATATCAGAACCTGCTGAGAAGTCGCTTCCTGAAGAAAATGATAAATGTTTTAGTTTCATGTTTTAAACATTTAACAAGTTCTAAAACATGGATCATTTCTTCTCAAAGCCAATGTTCTTTACTTTAATTCTCAATATTCTCACTATATTTGATGACGTCAGAGAAACGTGGCCTTTTCTTTTCCGTGTTGCTTCGCCTGGTCTACCTGTTCAGGACAGACTGATGATCCTACCAAACCGCTGGTTGCCATAGAAACCGCAGAGAAACCAACAGCATGGTAAACAGGTCTGTTAATATTCAGAGACTAATTAATTACCGTGAACAGGTGGGAACGGCGCTGCAGGAAACGCATGGGGACCCCTGGTGGCCTTGTGGGGAACAACAGAGGAAGTGACGTGATGGTCTAAGACTAATTACTCTCTTAAACACAATGACAGCAGCTGCTCTGCTTCTGGAGGTTTCCAGCCAGCAGTTACGTCACAGAGACAAACACACACTGCCCTCTGCAGGTCGGAGTCAGACGCTGCAGGCTCCCAGCCAATAGGATTGCAGCACCTTTTATTAACACACCTGTACCTGCAGACACACTCGCATCCCAACAAACACAAATCAAAATACGACTTGTCGTATTTTTAAAACTCAACTGCATCTAATCACTTGTTCCAATATATTGATCTATTGATTGGTGCAGTTGGTCTTAATGTACTCAAGAGTTCAGATACTTAGATACATTTTCCTGAAATACAACTAAAGTTATGACTAAAATGTTACTTAAAAGTAAAATGTGCTTCCTCAAACTTTGACTTTAAGTAAAAGTTTTAGTTTTTAAAAGTTCAACTCGTGGATTTCAGAAACTAATGAGAAGATTTTGGTTCAAACTGTTTTATTTAAAGGAGCGACTTTATAAATAAAACATGTTACATCAGGAATATTTTGGAGGCATTTTGTGACATTTTACTGGGACATGAATCTTCTCTGAGGTTCTCCTCTTCCTCAGAACCAGCAGTTCTGATCTTCATCCCTTCCTGTATCTAATATGTAGGTAATAAATCAATAGTATTTATCGTTATAGAAATTAGATCATTATCAAAGAATATTCAATAATTTCACTAAACTCTGATCCAGAGCCGCACAGCATTCTGGGGGATGTAGGCAGAGGAAAGGCCTACACTACCTGGGTAGCGTCAACTAACTGGCTCACTCTTTGGTTGCCTAGCAACAACCCGTTGAGTAGCTTGCAGTAATTTAAGGTTTTGCCACGATGTCTCATAACTGTTTAAAAATAAACCATGTTCTGGAACTGGAAACGTCACGCCAACAGTTTCAGGATTTCAGAAAAACAAAAACTAATCAATAATCATCGATATCCGCTGATGAAACGTTTATATTAAGATACGTTTTCAGTCATGTGGTCCAGCCCTGGCAGTGAGAACCCAGAGACCAGCCTGGGGTTCAAACCCAGGACCTTCTTGTTGCTAGGCAACAGTGGTACTGATCACAGCCCAGGCTTTGCGTCCTGCTGCATGAATGATGGAGGCATGAGAAGGAATCGCCTCACCTCAGATATCACCACAGGCTTTCCTCCTCCTGTTGCTGCTGCTTCCTGTCTGCAGACCTGCAAACCTCCAACCCTCGACTTCATCTCAGGTCATCTCATTTAATCTCATTTCATCTCATTTAATCTCATTTCATCTCATTTAATCTCAGTTCATCTAATTTAATCTCAGTTCTTCTCATTTCATCTCAGTTCTTCTCATTTCATCTCAGTTCATCTCATTTAATCTCAGTTCATCTCATTTAATCTCAGGTCATCTCATTTAATCTCAGTTCATCTCATTTAATCTCAGTTCTTCTCATTTAATCTCATTTAATCTCATTTAATCTCAGTTCATCTCATTTAATCTCAGTTCTTCTCATTTAATCTCATTTAATCTCCGTTAATCTCAGTTCATCTCATTTAATCTCATTTCATCTCATTTAATCTCAGTTCATCTCATTTAATCTCAGTTCATCTCATTTAATCTCAGTTCATCTCATTTAATCTCAGGTCATCTCATTTAATCTCATTTAATCTCAGTTCATCTCATTTAATCTCAGTTCTTCTCATTTAATCTCATTTAATCTCAGTTCATCTCATTTAATCTCAGTTCTTCTCATTTAATCTCATTTAATCTCCGTTAATCTCAGTTCATCTCATTTAATCTCATTTCATCTCATTTAATCTCAGTTCATCTCATTTAATCTCAGTTCATCTCATTTAATCTCAGTTCATCTAATTTAATCTCAGGTCATCTCATTTAATCTCATTTAATCTCAGTTCATCTCATTTAATCTCAGTTCTTCTCATTTAATCTCATTTAATCTCATTTAATCTCAGTTCATCTCATTTAATCTCAGTTCTTCTCATTTAATCTCATTTAATCTCCGTTAATCTCAGTTCATCTCATTTAATCTCAGTTCTTCTCATTTAATCTCATTTAATCTCCGTTAATCTCAGTTCATCTCATTTAATCTCAGTTCTTCTCATTTAATCTCAGTTCATCTCATTTAATCTCAGTTCTTCTCATTTCATCTCAGTCAATCTCATTTAATCTCCGTTAATCTCAGTTCATCTCATTTAATCTCAGTTCTTCTCATTTAATCTCAGTTCATCTCATTTAATCTCAGTTCTTCTCATTTAATCTCATTTCATCTCATTTAATCTCAGGTCATCTCATTTAATCTCATTTCATCTCAGTTCTTCTCATTTAATCTCAGTTCTTCTCATTTCATCTCATTTAATCTCCGTTAATCTCATTTAATCTCCGTTAATCTCAGGTCACCTCATTTAATCTCATTTCACCTCATTTCATCTCATTTAATCTCATTTAATCTCAGTTCTTCTCATTTAATCTCATTTCATCTCATTTAATCTCATTTCATCTCATTTCACCTCATTTCATCTCATTTAATCTCAGTTCTTCTCATTTAATCTCATTTCATCTCATTTAATCTCAGGTCATCTCATTTAATCTCATTTAATCTCAGTTCATCTCATTTAATCTCAGTTCTTCTCATTTAATCTCATTTCATCTCATTTAATCTCCGTTAATCTCAGTTCACCTCATTTCATCTCATTTAATCTCAGTTCTTCTCATTTCATCTCATTTAATCTCAGTTCTTCTCATTTAATCTCATTTCATCTCATTTAATCTCAGGTCATCTCATTTAATCTCAGTTCTTCTCATTTCATCTCAGTCAATCTCATTTAATCTCCGTTAATCTCAGTTCATCTCATTTAATCTCAGTTCTTCTCATTTAATCTCAGTTCATCTCATTTAATCTCAGTTCTTCTCATTTAATCTCATTTCATCTCATTTAATCTCAGGTCATCTCATTTAATCTCATTTCATCTCAGTTCTTCTCATTTAATCTCATTTCATCTCATTTAATCTCCGTTAATCTCAGTTCATCTCATTTAATCTCAGTTCTTCTCATTTAATCTCAGTTCTTATTTCATCTCATTTAATCTCAGTCAATCTCATTTAATCTCCGTTAATCTCATTTAATCTCCGTTAATCTCAGGTCACCTCATTTAATCTCATTTCACCTCATTTAATCTCATTTCACCTCATTTAATCTCAGTCAATCTCAGTTAATCTCATTTCATCTCATTTAATCTCCGTTAATCTAATTTAATCTCCGTTAATCTCAGGTCACCTCATTTAATCTCATTTCACCTCATTTAATCTCAGTCAATCTCATTTAATCTCCGTTAATCTCATTTCTCCTCTGTTCAGGTGTTTCTGGTGAACCAGATGAAGCTGCGTTGTCTTAATGTTCTTTATCTCACCTCGACACCTGCAGCGTTTTCTCTTATTATGTTTGTATCTGGTAACTGGAGAGCAGCGAAGTGACAGATGAAGTTGTCACTTGATTCTCGCTCTTTAATAACACATGAGTGGCTCGACACAGAAACACAGCTTCCTGTTTCCCCCCAGCCGTCCTCTGGTCCCGCTCCGTCTTTCCTTTAATCTGAAAAACAGCGCAGGGAAAACCTGAGAGGATTGTTCAAGGTCTGCTGCAAAGGAAAACTCACTGAGAAGCGAAATGTCATCATTTCTGTTGTTCTCGTTTCCAGCCGGGCTGCTGAATCATCGCAGCAGGTAAAAGAACGAGACGGTGAGGTTCAAGGAAAACTGCGACGGAGACGACAGGAAATTAATCTGGAAACACTAAAACAAACGCAGGTCAGCTTCAGACTGGAACCGCTGCGCTAACGCTGCGCTAACCGGTCAGAGGATCCATGAACAAAACGTCCAGTTCACACAGAACCAGTTCCTGATCAAACTGGTCGATCCAGTACTGGTTTACTGCTGCCAGGGAGGAAGCTAACTAATACTTAAAAATCGATTATTCTGACGATTTATCAGATCACAAAAACTCCATTCTGCAGATTTTTCATTTGAACCTTTTTTTGTTAGAAATACATTAAAAGATGCAAATAATTAATTAACTTTTTAAATGAAATATTTTATTGCTAATAAACAGAATTTGTTTATTAGACTCTTCAGGCTGCAGCTGCAGTCAAATGACCTTTTTCTGAGTCTCCGTTCTCCAGTTAGCAATCGATTATTGATCATCTCAATAATCAATTCATCACCATGAATCTGAAGAACCTTTCAGTTGTAATTATTGCATGTTTGGATGTAAATAAGGAGAGAAAAACTCGACTGCTGAGAATAAAACATGAGAATGTTTTAGGTCAACCTTTAATATGATGTTTGTTTCTGAATCGTCTGTTTTACAAACTATGTTATTATTTTCTTGTAAGTTTAAGCGTAACAATCCCACTCTACTTGTTTTTGCTGTTAAAATGTCTAAATATGTTATTTAGGGTTTTTATGTTGTTAGGTAAATTATAGTTCTGCAATATTTTCGTAGTGCTCACAATAAAACAATAAAATTGTAATATCACACCAACAAAGCCATAACAGAACCAGAATAAAGTCTTTGTTTTCCCAGACACCAAAAATAACAAAAAATTAAAATGAAAAAATGTTGAACATTTTGTGAAGTTAAGCTTCTGCAACAAATAAATATTTCAGCAGGACTTTAAAATGTTAAATGATTATTTCACAGAAAGAACCAGAAGGACTGAACTGTCACCTCACATCTTAATAAATCTTCCCAAACTCCTTTCTCATTAAAATCACTTTTTGCCCTCATAATTCTAAGACTTTTATGCTAATGTTGTGACTTTATTCCTGTAACTTAAAAAATCGTTTTTCTCTTAATCTATCCTTAGTATGTCTAAACAATATTTATTACTAAAATCCTGCAGTTGATGTAAAGAAATGCATCATTTGTTGTGTCTTTCCTAACGTTCTTCCCCTCCTGGTGGTTTTTGTCTTAATTTGACCTTCACACCACACAGGAAGCTGCCTGGATGAAATGTGATGTCACTTCCTGAGGGATTCATCCAGGGGCGAGAAGCTCAGGGTTTGGGTTTGGTTATCATCTCTGTGGTTGCTTTTATTTTCAAACTGGACTGAAAACAGCTGTCAGAGGTGACGAGCTGCAGCCGTAACAAAATGGCCGCCTCTGCAGAGGTCAGGCAAAGGTCAGGCAGCCCTGATGGGGCCTAACGTCAGCAGCAACGAGGGGAATAAATGAAAACGTCTCAGATTAATAGGACGACCTGGCAGAATGTCTGAGGAAAACAACCCAGGGAAGATTGAGGAGCAGAGGAGTAAAGGTTAACAGTTCGGTTTGATTTATGGAAGAGGAAACTATGGAACCTTTAAACCATCGAATCCGTCGCCGTTTCTAAACTAAATATTCCCCAGTTGGTTCCTCTGGAGAAATTTGTTTAGATCTGGTCCGTTTTTCACTCGGTGGGCAGCAGAACCCACAGCGGCGCGTGAAGCAATAAATCCACCCTGACACACGAATGAATCAGAATTCAACTACATTAATCTACAACAACAATTTCAAAATAAACTATAAATCTGTTAATATGAGCAAAGATCAATGTTTTTAGACCGCAGCTGGAAACGTTTTCTGTTTTCCTGTCACCAGAATAGTTTGAAGGCAGTTTTAATAATTCAGACGCTGTTTTTGTTTTGTTGTCATTCATAGAAAAATGATCAGTGTAAATAATTTCCTGACATCGGTGGGGCACTAATAAGGCTCTCCTTCCAGGGCGCTGATCCGTCTGGGGGCAGCATGAGGTGGAGATGTTCTGCTCTGTTCAGTCCCTCCAGGTTTTAGCATAAAATCCAGATTTTTTATGCTAATCCATAATTGTGAGTTTACTGCAAATTTTCTGGAAAATGGTCAAAATCATTGAGTTTTTGACCATTTTAAAAACTCAACTGTTTAAGTTAACAAAAATGTTTAATCTTTTCTGGTTCTGTTTGGACGTGGAGTCGGACCAGCAGTGGTGGGTTGGGATGTGATGCGTTCACTGACTCAGGCTGCTTCCATCACTTCATTATCATCATTTTCAGCCGTAGTTTAGATTTACCGTCTGGATTCTTCTGCTGCTGATTTTGACGCATGTTGGATAAAATGCGACGTTCAGACTGCAGACGCTTTGGAAACTATCGGATATGATTTAGTTTCACATCTGGAGGTTGAACAGATTGGATTTTTATTTGGTGAAAAGGTCAGAATCAGTCCGTTTCTGCTGCAGTGAGAACATTTGCATAAGCAAACAGCAGGCTGGCTGTACCTAATAAAGTGGCAGTGAATGTATATTTACATCCAAAGTTCCCAGACCAGACGCCAGAACAAGAGCGTAAATCCTTCAGAGGTGGAGTGTTAAACAATGTCCTTCGTCCTGTTTTGGATGAAATGTGACGTAACTTGATGTCGTTTAAGAAAACAAACAGATTAATGTCAGCGTTCTGCAGCCATGAGTTGGTCTGCAGAGCTGCAGCAACCGCAGCGTCACATTGAGACGAGGAAACGGCACAGAGGACGAGAGCAGGAGGTGTGAAGAGACGTCTGTTTTACAGAGTGATGGAGGAGAGTGGGCGACCGCAGAGCAAACAGAATGAGCGATGGAGAGGTGGAAATAAACGGAGGGGAGAGGGATGGAGAGAGACGGAGGAGAAAAAGACAAATGCAGGCTGAATGCAATGACAAAAGGGCAGGAAATGGAGGGAGGGATGAGAGGAGGATCTCAGGAAAAAGATTTCAAACTGTGCAGATTATTATTCATATTTTATTTAGAGAACAAACTTGCAGCTAAAAGACACAAAAGATCAGATCTCTGATTATTTTCAGGGCGGCGCCGTGTCTCTGACCCGGTTCGTCATGGACCGGACCTCAGTGGCCCTGAGTGGCCCCTGAGCAACGTAACCCCCGTTGTGCCTTGAATAAATGTGTTTTAATGGGTGAATGTGGCTCCAGTAGTCGTTAACCGGCGCATTCAGACTCACAGAAAGGCCATTTTCTGAAAATAGCAACACATTCAGAGCAATAAGCCAAAGCTGTACAAAATACATATGCAAAGAGTTGTTAACAGGTCCAGTATCTAAAAATAAACTTTACTTATAAGAATGAAAAAAGCACAAATATAAACAATTATAAAACCTAAATATTTACGCTCTGTAAGTTCTTCCACTTGTCTTTAGTTTCTTAGTTTTTACCAAACTGGTGAAATCAGGTTGCAGCAGTGAAGCATTGTGACAAAGTGTAACAATAAATGCAAAACTAGAAACTAGTTTGATGCTTCAAAGCCTAAAATCTTTCATAACTGATGGATTTTATTATTTTGTTGCTGTTCCATGTCAGCAGTCAGAGGGAACCTGACTGGTTGCTGCAGCTTCCACAGACGGCTGCATTAATCTCTGAATTCTTCTCAATTACATTAATGACGGATTGTGTGGGTGTGATGTCTCTCTGCAGCAGCAGAGCTTTGGTAACTCATGATTTATTAATGGATGATTATCTGACCTCAGGACTTTTGTCTTGCTGTGCCCCCTCCATCCGTCTTCCTCGCTGTCGTCCCTGGCTCCGCTCCTCTTCCATCTCTGGATCCTCAGGGCGAATGTTCCTCCAAATGCTACAACATGTTCATCATCGAGACGGTGTGTGTGGCCTGGTTCTCCCTGGAGTTCGTCCTGCGCTTCGTCCAGGCCCGCAGCAAGCTGGACTTCCTGCGCGGGCCGCTCAACATCATCGACGCCATGGCCATCCTGCCCTACTACGTTTCCCTGGTGGTGAGCGAGGAGGACCAGAACCGGGAGACGGACCGGCCCGGCGGAGGTGAGACGGGCCGCCGTCAGGAAAACTACCCAGGAGGAAACCAACAGCCATAATTGGTTCATTTAGCTTTTCTGAGAAAAACATGTTTATTTTTCAAAGTCGCATTTTCATCATCTATAAAAGTTCAATTAATAACCTAAATATTTAATTGACAAACTAAATATTTAACTTTCAAATTAAATATTTAGTTAGGAAGCTAAATATTTAGTTTGCCACCTAATATGTAGTTTCCTAACTAAATATTTAATGAACAAGCTAAATGTTTATTTATCCTGGGAACTAAATATTTAGATTGAAATATTTGGTTTGCAAACTAAATATATTAAATCTAATATTGAAATATATTAATCTAATATAGATCTAATATTTATTCAATCTAAATATTTCAATCTAAATATTTCGCTCAGACTTAATCATTTAGTTAAGAACAAAATCTATAGCTCCAAATTAGATATTTAGTTTGGAACTCAGAAATTTATAAATGTAAGAATAACATGATGCAAATATGACTTTGGAATAATATTTAGTTTCAAAACTAAATATTTAGTTTTTTAAATATTTAGTGTTGTCACTAACATTTATAAAAGTTTGAATTAAATGGTGAAAATATGATTTTGTAAAAGCAGCAGTGACACTTCTCTCTCTAATGGACTAAATAATTAGTTTTCCCTGCTACCTTTCCAAACGGCTCCTCAGGTAAGGGCTACCTGGACAAGCTGGGGCTGGTGCTGCGGATCCTGCGGGCGCTGCGGATCCTGTACGTGATGCGGCTGGCGCGCCACTCGCTCGGCCTGCAGGTTCTGGGCCTGACGGTTCGCCGCAGCACGCGGGAGTTCGGCCTGCTGCTGCTCTTCCTCTGCGTCGCCGTCACGCTCTTCTCCCCGCTGGTTCACCTGGCCGAGAGCGAGCTCACCGGCCCGCACGACTTCAGCAGCATCCCCGCCTCCTACTGGTGGGCCATCATCTCCATGACGACGGTGGGGTACGGCGACATGGTGCCGCGCTCCATTCCCGGCCAGGTGGTGGCGCTGAGCAGCATCCTGAGCGGGATTCTCATCATGGCGTTTCCCGCCACCTCCATCTTCCACATGTTCTCGCGCTCCTACCAGGAGCTGAAGATGGAGCACGACCGGCTCTTCAAGGAGGAGGTGGCAGCTGCAGCAGCCGCCGCCGCCACCGGGGGCGCTGCGGAGCCGCAGGGGGGGACGCGAGGTCGCCCCCTGCTGGGCCTCCGGACCAAACCAAGGAGCTCTGCATGGAGGCGCTGCTGCAGGAAGCCAACAACCACAGTCTTCCACCTGCGGCTTTCTGAAGGTTCTTCACGAAACTTTACAGCTGCAGTTTGCAACTTTAATAAATTTTTTAAAAAAGGCTTTGATATATTTGATAAAACTGTCTCCATGTTGTGACAGTAGCTGCGTTTCTATTCCAAATATGAGCTAATTTTTGTCTATATTTTGCTCATGTCGAAAAGCAAAATTTCTCTATTTCTGTGTTTTCATTGAAGCTGCAGTTTGTAACTTTTACATAAAATATTTTATTTGTTGAAACTGTCACCATATTGTGACCATTTCAGACAGATAATCTGTGAAATAATGAAGCTCCTCTGTTTTCTACCAACTTGAAACAACCAATCAGAGCCAGGAGGCGGGTCTTAATGCTGTCAATCACAGTCTCATGTCAGCAGATCCTAGCATAAATGCTAATGCTAGTTAGCTTAGCCATTGATAATGATGGTGCTGTAACTGTAAGTTGTTTTGCCATTAGCACATTTAGCATTGATTGGCAGCGCTAAGCCCCTCCTCCTGACTCTGATTGGTTGTTTTTTGGTTAATCTCTGGCAGTAGCAGGTCCGGGAGGAGATGGATCTGTTCAGATTATCAGTCTCATAAACTGTCACGACACGGAGACAGCTTTAACAAATTAAAAACATTTCTTTATAAAAATTATATACTGCAGCTTTAAATAAGAAATTAAATTCAAATCCTCCACGAATAAGCTTGTTCATGCGATTAGTTGTTAATGGCAGCGACGGATGTAAACACATGAGATATATTCATTATTCAGCTGCTAGAGCTCATCATCTATCAGCCAATCAGAGGAGATGTCGGCGTTTTACTCAGCAACAAGCCCCGCCTACTCGGGAGTGGCTACTTATACAACGTTTTGGGGAAAATTGTAGTCGGCTATTTTACAGGAGAATTATGGATTCAACATGTTGGAACGACTCGACTTTTTATGAACTGATGCTGTTATGCTCTAGTGGAGCTGGCTGCACAAAAACAAACAAAGAAAACCACTTCCTGTTGTCTTCTTTGGCGTTTCTGGCAGTAGTAACATCCGGCTGTTGATCATGTTTTGATACGGCTGAATAGCCTCATCATCCTTGTGCAAAAACGTTTCAGCAAAAACTAGCCTTAGCATTTATGGCTACATGGTAGCATAGCAGAGTGAAAGGCCGAGATTGTGAGCATGAGGATGATTGACAGCATTAGGACCCGCCCCCCTGTCTTTGATTGGTTGTTTCTGACTCAGCAGGACCAAATCTTTTTTTTTTTTTCACAGATTATCTACCTTATACAATCTGGCAGTTTTAACAAATATGTGAAGAACATATTTTTAATAAAAGTTACAACTGCAGCTTTAAAACACAGCAACTACCAAGGCACTAATACCCCCAAAGCCTAACTGCCCAGTTCTGGCATTCACATTATTTTGGATACAAATAAAAGTTTTTCTTTTTTTAAAAGTATTTCTGGTTTTTGATGCATTGACTGGAAACGTGAAGAGAGACTGGAAACGAACCTTTATACCGGATGGTTCCTGTGAGACCTGAAGGCCTCTGCAGCAATATTCCAAACACGCTGCTTCCATAAACCTGCAATATTAAACCCAAAGTCACTTCTCCTTCCACTGTGAACTGACTGCAACATTATCCGAGTTTTTCATTTCTGTTCAATGTGCTGCATAAAGTATGAACTAAAACTGTTTCATACTCAACCTTCCTGCCATGAATGCAAAGAAGTTCAGCTTGTAGTTTATGCATGAGAAGCTTCAAGCCATGTTCTGAGCAGAACTGATAAAATCATTATAACCCAAATGTAATGTATATCTGTTCTCTGTTTATCTGATAAATAACTGATGGAAACATCTGGGTTCAGTTTGGACAGTTACACTGTAAAAAGTTAACGGCAATAGTTTGGAAAAAGCTCATTGATATTTGTTATAGATTAAAACTAAATATATGATTCACCATTTAGCTTATGAATTAAATATTAAGTTTCTAATTATATATTTATAAATCAATGAATAACATGATGAAAATATAACTTTGAAAAATGAACACCCATTTTTTTATGACAGACTAATTAAATCAAAATATTGCTGTTAATTTTATTGTGTAACTTTACAAACAGCGCCCCATACTGTTGGGAAAAGGTATTTACTCCTTTAAAGGTTTGTTTTGTTTCTGCTTTTTTGTCACAGTTAAATGTTTCAGATCATCAAAACATTTTATATTGAAGATAACCTGAGGAAGCCAGAAAACGTCTCCTAGACTGCAGGTGAGCCGTCAGTCTGTCTTAAATGCTGTTCGTTAGCGACGCGACGTTAACCAACAATCTGAATATTTTTATCGCCTCTTCATCCTAAACGATGCGACTTGAGCCGGTTGGTGAGAACGGTTCTTTGTTTTTTATGAGTTCGTTTTTAAGCAGCTCACTTTTTGCTACATTTTGTTTCCATGTTACAAATATCACCAAAATGTTACTACTGCACAACCTTTGTAAAAAGCTACATGATATCTGATGTTTTTTGTTTTGAGGTTTTATTTATTAGCTCATTTTTTTCTGGAAGAACCTGCTGCGTTTTTTTTTTACTTAATACTGATGATGATGTAACATTTTTGTGAACTTCTTTCACAACAGGAATTGATATAAACGACATTTATTAAGGATAAAATGGCTTTAAAAACGGATCATTTGAAGTGACGGTTCGGATCCCAGAAGGCCCGCCGGTACCGGTAGCTTTATGGACACACCTTCCAGAAACACTTTCATCTGAACCGTCCAGAGAATATTTTCCTAGAAGTTTTGAGGATCATCTGGATGTTATTGGACAATGTGAGACGGGCCTCTGGGTAGTTTGGGTCAGCAGTGGTTCTGGTCGTGGAACTGTCCCATGGACGCCATTTTTTTCCATGTCTGTCTTTATTTAGATGTTTGTTAAAGCTTTAGATGTTTTTCTGGGTGGGTGTTGATGATTTCTTACTGTTTGAGATTATTTAACCTACTTTGTGTTGTCATTCATTTCAACTAATTAATTCAAAACTTTTAATATATTAAAAATTTATTAGTCAATTATCACCTTTTTTTTCTTACTGAAGTCCTGAGTGGAACCTTAGTATTTGTGTGTTTCTGGTACGCCCGTAAATCTGGGGCACAAGCTACATCCGCTAACAGTGATGGGTGACGAAGCCGCTTCTCTGGGTTTATTTCTGCTTCTACCAAATGATCTGATTGGTTGCTGGAAATGGGGTTTAAGTGGAAAATGTGCTTGTTTTTTGCTGATTAATTAATTACAGACTGCCTTTAACCTGATTAAATGTTTTAATGGAATCCCTAAACTATTTTCTCGGTCTGACTGTAATCCCGCCTGGGTGAGGTTGGTGAAATGAAGCCATTAAATTTGGTTATTCTTAGTTAATTTATGAATGAAAAAGGAGCAGATTAGTTCTGATTGCTTTTCTCTTAATTAAACCGTTTTTTTTTCTGTCTGGTGTTAAAATGTGATGATCTGAAACATTGAAGTGTGACTAAGAAGGAAACTCAGCAATCTGTAAGTAGATTTCCTGAGCTCTTTCCTGCAGGATGATCCCTACTGTAATTTTGTAATTAGGGATTAAAAGGATGGAGATGAAACAGGGAGTTTTTGTTTTAGACAAGGAGTGTGCGTGAGCACCAAGAACCATGAAATGTACTTTGCGATGCTCCAAATAAAAGCTCTCCTTGTAATCTGACAGAAATCTGTTTTCTGGGTTCTGGTTGTTTTTTTTCTCAGAGTTCGGAGGTTTAATCTTTTGGCTCGCCGCCGATGCTCACTCACATTCCTTCAGCTGGAAAAGAAGAAAGTGAAGCATCTGGCACGCCGGGAGTTCAGTTACATCACCGTCTGGTTCTCACGCAGCGGGTCCGTCCTGCTGGCCGCCGTCTCCAGGGTTTATGGGAAGCTTTCTGTGCCCTGCAGCCCAGTAGGGGGTCCGGATCGACCCACCGCTGCCTTCAGGCTGATCAGATGATTCTGTTTTTCTCCTGAGCGCTGCAGAGCAGGAAGACATGCCAGATGTGGCTGTAATCTAGATTAAAGTTGGGATTATAACCCTCACATGCTCAGGTTTTATCCTGAAACTCGGCTTCATGCTTTTGTTTTGACATCCAAGTGACTTGGGTCCAAACACTGCGGTGTTGGGTTTCATTGGCTCAGCTGTGATGGGATTACTGGGAGCAGTGGTGCAGCAGCTAGCATACGGCACAGTGACGTAATTCAGCTTTTCATGATCAAATGTGACGGATTACAGACTGAGAGTCGGTCTTCATGCTGGACAGTTAAACTATGAAGAGTTCACTGAGGCGCTCAGATCAAAAGGGAAATGAATGATTTTCCGGGTAAAAAATGTTTTTATACGTTTGTTGAAGCTGTCACCATGTTGTGTTGTATGAGACAGACAATCTGTGAAAAAATGAAGCTCCTCTGTTTTCTCCCAGCCAACCAATCAGATCCAGGAGGCGGGTCTTAGTGCTGTCAGTCACCGTCTCATGTGGCGCTGCTAGCTTTTCCCCATTAGCCAATCCTGACTGCTAAGGCTAGTTAGCATAGCCACAGATAAATGTTTTTCCTGTTATGGTTGTTCCACCATTAGCTCATTTAGCAGCGCGTACATGAGGATGATTGACAACGACCCTCCTCTTGGTTCTGATTGGTTGGTTTTGACGGGGCGGGGTGCATTTCCTGGTGACAGTTTTAGCACATATGTAAAAACATATTTGTATATTGTTTTATAGAAGTTAGAACTTTAATAATTGTTCTGTTGTTTAATGTAGTTCTACTGTCACACCAACAGGGGGCAGTAACAAGCAGGCTCTATAAAACTGCTGCAAGTTTTCTTTTTATTGATGATAACGGTAATTTTTTGAGCTTTTTGTTTTTTTAAAGTAAATAAATACTGATATTAAATAATTCATAAATTTATGAAATAAATTTCTCCATGACAGAAAATAAAACCTTTAGTGAAAAATAAGGGAACCTGTTTAACAAAATAAGCTCCCCCTTAAGTTTTTAAAATATGTTTATTTTATTTCATGGATACATTTATTTATTTAATGGTGTATTTATAAATTATTATTAGCATTTATTTATTTCAGGATTTGTTTATAAATTTCATAATATTTTATTTTGTGACATTTATTTTGTAAATCAACTTAACATATTTTAGTATCTTTTACTTTTTAACTCTTAGATTTTCTTTCAGGCTCGTTATTTAATTTTCTCATATTCAAAAGAGTTTTCTCTTTTTGGGTGAGTCGTTTCAGTTTTCATTTTTTTCATTTTTATTTGATGGAAACAAATATTTATTTGAGTATTTCATTATTATAATATTTCTTTATGTAATTTTGAAAATCTCCACGTTCTTGTGTACATTTTCTAATGAACTGCTTGGTTCCTCAGAACCAGGCAGTTCATTTTAAGTACATCTTAAGCTCCTGCTGTTAAAGTTCTGCTTGATGTTAAAGTTATTTGTTGATTTCGTTAAATGGAAAAGAAATTAGAAACTAATTTTTAATCTATGAAAAATTGAATTTGATTTAAAATCTCGTATGTTTCAGTTTTAATTAAAACTATAGTAATGGTATTAGTTCATATTAAAAACTGTTCAGATCTCATTGGGATGTTTTTAGTTTTCCCAGCAGGTCCGACGCGACTCGGCTGAAACGACATCTTCACTTCCTGACCAGAATGCCGCCGACATCCTTCTGGTACTTCAACACAGATTCCTTTAGGTTGGTATTTATTTTCTTTTCAAACTTTTTATGCAATTTAAATGACCGCTGAGCTGGAGCTGTGAAGTCGAGTCATTTATCAACGAGTCAAACATGGCTGCACACATTTCAGCTTCTGTTTGTTGTAGCAGAGTTTAAGAACATTTTCCTCTTTCAAGCTGAATGTCTCACATATTCAGTTTAGTGCTGCTGCTGCTGCACGCCCTCACATTTATGATGCTGATGTTTAGGTGGGAGGATTTCCTGCTCATCGAGACTAGAGGTCAGAGGTCACAGCATAAATATATAGTTCCTGTAATGTGGGTGTAGGGAGGCCCTCTGATTAAGGAGATAAACTTGCACATGTTTGTTGCTTCCAGAGAGTTCCTGCGGTGAAGAGCTGAGCAAACACAAATCTGTAACTGCTGAGTTGATCTGCAGCTGCACTGATTGGCTAAAAGCACCGGCGTCCCTCAGGGCCGTGTCCTCTCCCCTCTTCTGTTCTCACTGAAGGCAAATCAAATTTAAGACTAAATATAGTGGATGATGGGGGATTCTGACAAAAGTTGAAAAATATTCAACTTTCATGTGTCGAGTTGTTAGCCTGTGTGTGGAAGTTAAAACTCTGCATGAATGTCATCAGTTGCTCCATAGCTTAAATCTCCATGACCTGGATCTGCTGCGTCTGTCGCACCACTCAACTACCACAAATCATGACATTTATTCTTCCTTGAGTTTTAGCTTCTCATTGATCTTGTTTTTCTTTTGTCCTTCCTATTTTGAATGCTTGTTGATTTCTTGGTGTTTTTAAAGTGCTTTATGAAAAAGGTGGTACTTGTGGAAGATCATCAAGGCTGACTTTCTCTCCATAAAACTTTTTTGAGTGTCCTAAAAAATCAATCTATATGAAAAGGGAGCAAACATTTCTGCAGACCCCACATATGCTGGACATGAACTGTTCAGATTTGAGAGAAGAGGCAGAGTTTAGCAGCATGGCATGTGATCATCAGGATTATTAGTTTACTAAAACTAATGAAATAACAAAAACCGAAATTGAGAAAATATTTTCAACTGAAATAAATAATAATATAACTAACTGGAATCAAATTGTGCGTTTATAAAGCTAATTTTTGAAAAAAAAATTCTCCTGTTGAGTATTCATTACCCAATCGATGTATCACAATGTAATACTTTGAGCTTTTTAAGTTCTGCACCTAAAAATTAGCCTTTAGTATGAAAAA